>NC_043002.1:66759545-66787045 GCF_006345805.1 Octopus sinensis | reverse complement strand
TTGAATAATGGTTGGAAATTCTCTGGGACAATGGAGAAGTTGTCGCTCCAATATAAAAGAAGACATCGGTACCGTAAGAAATTTTACACTGGTAAATGGAATTTTTAATTTTGGAATTACTGGACAAGAACTCTAATCTGTTAGGGTTATCCTCCGAGATCAAGACGGAGTTTTTATTGTTATGATTACTGTTTATATTATTGCTAGCATTAACTACTAGACTATTCCTTTTATTGTTATTATTATTAATTGTACTATAACCGGCATTATCACTGACAATACAAATGTTGTTGTTGTTGTTGTTGCCATCAACACTACCACTGTTATTAACCCGACTAATTCTATTATTAATATTATCATTGCTAACACTAATGTTGCTACGAATGTTGGTACTATCAATACTATTTCTATTATTATTATTGTATGTTTGGTTGGAATTGTTAAGAATAGTGTTGGAACTCCCGGGTGAAGAATCTTTGTTTAGCAGCTTGTTATTATGGGAAGCAATAATTTGCGATAGATTTCTAGTGTTAGAGAATGCAATTCTTACCTTCTGTGAATTGATAATAGAATAATACCTAGAATTCCTGGGAAAGTTCCTAGCCACTGCTTCACGGAACTGTAAAGGAAGGTTGGATTTGATTTGTTTTCCGGAAGGTATAACAAACCAGATATAGTTTTTTGTGGACTTAGAATTGTTCATAGTGCTACTAGTGACAGTAAGGGGAAACTTTCTATTTCTCTTATGTACAGGGGTGCGGACGTTGTTAGAACTGAAATCATTATTACCACTATTTCTATTGTTATTAGTTTTCTTATCCTGAGAAGTATATATTGGTTTAGAATGGGCCGGGTCGATGTATGATACTTTATCTCTATAACCGACTTTTGACAAAGCGGCGTTATAAAATTCCGCTTTTTGGTTAAAGATATCGACATTAGCAGATAATTTTGACAGTCTTAAAGAAATATTCTTAACTAAATTATCGGTAATTGTTTTGGCATGATTACTGAAAATGCTGATATATTTAAGATTAGTAGAAGGTTTATGATAGGGGAAGTACGAATTATTCTGCAGATTTAGGATGATATCCAAGAAGTTGGCTTTAGTTAATTTGTCGTCAAAATCTATGCTCAAGCCCATTCTACTAAAAAATCTAGCTAATCTGTTCTTAACCTTCTGTATTTTTTGGTTCGAAGCATTCTGGAGGTAAAGCAGACATTCGTCTCTATACAGACCGCCACAGATGTCAGGGAATTGGTCGGCCAATTCATATAGAATATAAATTCCGACCAAATCGGCTATCTGGGCGCTGTCTGTACTTCCCATTAGCACATCGAACGCGTTAGGGGTGTCTCTGCGGACCCACAACTTATTATCGAACTGTATGAAAGATGTTCTAGCTGCTAATATCACATCAATTTCCTCCCTAGAGAGGCCTGCTTTATTATGCGCGTGCCATAGGGCCTTATTAAGTACACTAGGGTTGATTGAAGGGTAGAAACTAGATATATCGAATTGTATAAATTTTGTGTTGGCCTTATCAGTAATAGACGACTTGAGCAGAGTTAGACCATAAGCTAAGTTTTAACTTATTTATTAATGTAGGTACATATTTGTCTAAAATGTACTTACTAAGGGTACCGATGTCGGAACTAGAAGGGCATATGAGCCGTAAAGCTGGGTTGGTATGAAAGTTCTATTTATGGTCCTTAACGATGAATCTTGGTTGTCTGGGGTTCAACGGTTGCGTTTTCATTTGTAATCCATACGTCTCCACTATTTTCTTAATTTCTAAGTTGGCCTGTCATATATATATATATATATATATATATATATATATATATATATATATATATATATATATGTAGATAGATATATAGATAGATAGACAGACAGACAGACAGATAGATAGATAGATGATAGATAGACAGATATACACACACACTCGGTAACAAGACACCGTTGTATTCCACAGGGTACATTTCATTAGTCTTTGCGAGGTGGATTTTTTTTCCAACGATGTATTTAGCTCAACAAATGTTCATATACATTGATTGTATACACCGAACGAAAGAATAAGCGGAAAAAATCAAACTTTGTTACGCCGTACTAAGAAAATATGAATGATTTTATTTCTTAATATGTCTTTCGCTGAAGAAAGGTTGTTTCGGAAACTATCTGTCGTCAGACGGCGTAACAAAAAGATAGAATCTATCTGTAATGCTTTGATAACGGCTACATGTGGAATGATATAACGCCGATGAGGTGGTGAATTGTACCAAGAATATAGATACCTGTATATGCGACCCGATGAAACTAATTTTCAGAGAAAAGCTATATTCAATTCTGAAATGTTAAAATAATAATAAATAGCGTCAAATTTTATCTTTAAATTTAAAGATGATATCTCGTAACTGAATAGAAATTTGAAATACTACGGAAGATGAGGTGTTTGTTCAATTATTAAAAATGAAATAATCTGCGGAAATTTGATTTTCTTGAAAATATTCAGCGTGTTCGAACATAGATAAAATGCATAAGGTGAAAGATAAATGGAAGAAGCTTTAATTTTGAAATGAAACAGAAATCCTTGAAAACCTCCAACCATTTTGGGAGATGCTTCATTGTTGCTCGACTCGATAGAAATAGCAACAGAATCGTCTTAGGATTTCGCCCTATAGTTTAAAAAATGGAAATGTCCATTGGATAACCATGGAGGAGTCTAAAAAGATAGAGGGGTTCACGAGTGGAAGACTTTTGATTATATGTCTACATAATTAGGATTGATTGGAGGATAAACAGCAAAAGCCATTCTCTTGAATCACACGATTTGCAAGAAATAACAGCTCAATTTCTCTTAAACTAAATTCCACTCATGGAATTTTTGTAGATCTACGGCCATGGTAGAAGGCACTTTGTTCATGGTAACATGCAGGAGAACTGAACGCGAAATCACATGATAATAGAAAGAACTTGCCAACCACACGGCAATGTGTACACTCATTATCCTTTTTACAGATATATGAACAAAGCCAGCGAGAGCTAAGTGGTCTCAAGGGATACAATGCAATGCTACATTATGAACATTCAACATTTGAGCCGCTGGTCCAAAGTCAAATTGACTCGACCAAATATGAATTTACGGTGACTATTTTGCTTACTTCTGTTCTTATATTAGAAAAATATTTGCCATCTGTTCATATATGAACTACTGTTCGTATTGTATAAGAAAACATTTTGTCTTCCATCCGTTGGGAGTCAATAAAAATAATGATTTCTAATTCAAACTCAAGGTCACCAGTATTAAGAGATACTCTCCAGCCTCCATTACTTGACTGGTACTTTGTTTTGTTGATCTTTTTCTCACATATTCTTTTTAATCAATATCTGTATGACTTTTTTCCAATCCCTCAATCGTAAATATAGTCACCGACCGCCATTCTATGGGTACAGCAGTACAACTACCCGAATTCTACATCAACCCTTTTGTAACCTTGCTCCAAAACAAGCGACTTATTGTAACACCTACCAAACTCATCTTACAATAGACTTGAGCTGAGGCAAAGCTACTTCAATGAAAGATCTATCAAAACTATTTGTTCTCAAAGCAAGAGGGATCTCGTCCTACTGGGAACAGTAGTACAGTGTAAGGAGTACTACAAGTTTAAACAATGATGGTGTTAGTTCCCATTGAGATAAGAGGTTGTTGCAACTGGTAACATTTCAAAGCTTCAGGTAGAAGAAGAGTACTTTTAGAGTTGGAGTTACAACTTTAACCTATTGCTTCTGAAAATGCCAAATACCAGGCCTTCCTTCTAAAATATCAGTGAAAACTATAGTTGCTTCACAATCACTTGGCGTTTGCATCCGCATAAATCTTCTTTTCATTGAGTGGGAAAAGTTTTAAAACCTAAATCTTGTTAAACATAGTTTAATATGGCGTTGGTGTGGCTGTGTGGTAAGCAGTTTGCCTCCCAGTCACATGGTTTCGTGGTCAGTCCCACTGCGTGGCACATTGGACAGCAGTCTGCTAGTATAGCCTTGGGCCCACCGAAGCCTTGCGAGTGGATTTGGTAGACGGAAACTGAAAAGGAGCCCATCATATATTATATATATATATATACGTGTGTGTGTGTGTGTGTGTGTGTGTGTGTGTGTGTGTGTGCACTTTTTATTAGTGTACTTTTGTGTCTATTTGTTCTCCACCACCGCTTGACAACTGGTGTTGGTGTGTCTATGTCCTCGTAACTTAGCGGTTCGGCAAAAGAGGATTACAATAAGTACCAATTTTAAAAAAGAAGTAAGTACTAAGAGAGAATCATTCGACTAAAATGCTTCAAAGTGGTGCTCCAGCATGGCCACATTCTAATGACTAAAACCAGAAAAAGATAAGGCAGGAAACAATTATTTTTCTGGAGCCCCTTTTCAATTGGCGCAGCCTCACTTCTGGTGAGAAACACAACTTTAAACAGACTATAACAGGATTCTCAACAAACTGGAATTGCATTGTTTTCAATGCCATTTATTTATGTTCTTCCACGCCAAAGTACAATCGTCTTAGGCGGCGAGCTGGCGGAAACGTTAGCACGCCGGACGAAATGCTTGGCGTACTGGGGCTGATCTAATCGGCTGGCCCCCTCCCCTACAATCTCGTGTCTTGTGCCTGGAGTAGAAAAGAAACATTGGCAGGCCGGGCGAAATGCTTAGCGGTCTTTCGTCCGTCTTTACGTTCTGAGTTCAAATTCCGCCGAGGTCGACTTTGTCTTTCATCCTTTCGGGGTCGATAAATTAAGTACCAGTTGCGTACTGGGGTCGATCTAACCGGCTATCCCCCTCCCCCAAAATCTCGGGGCTTGTGCCTAGAGTAGAAAAGTACAGTCTTCTATTTCAAGTAACACTTTCAATAGTATGGTAGGAATTTTGGAAACTGGTTTGTTTGATCAAAGAGTTTGTTCTTTAAAATGTTTGAACAACTGAATTCCTTATGCCAAGTTTTCTTCAATCGAAAGAATAATAAAGTTTAATACCGTTAATTTCTTAGGTAAGTGCCGAGCCCCTGATTTATAAAAGGAAGAATCGATATGTCGTAGGTTTCTTGCTATTTCATTCACTACATTAGTAAAATTAGAAAAAATGTCTTCGATAGAATAAAGATGTTTATAACATGATGTATATACAGATGTAGAACGACGCTAGAATCAAAATTAGGTTGCAGGCTCATTTACTTCTTTCTGTGTATCGCTTCACCATAAGGAAAAGTTAAGTATATAGACTTAGACATGACGATAATTGGATCGCTTATATAAATACTTCCGATCTAACCAAGCGCTGTTAGTTTACAAAGAAAAGGTCAAGTGAAAATACCAAGTTGAAGACGATTATGTATATGAAGAAGTAAGTTATAGCAATCATGCATAGTCCAGCCAAATATCTGTGATTATTATAAGATGTCTAGACCGTAAATTTATTGGAAGTTAATACAATCAACGAACTTTTATGAGAGTGAAAAAGCTATATATTTCATGATTAGACGTTCTTATTGAAGGTTAGTATAGAAGGGCAGAAGATTTTAAAATTGATGGACGCGAGTCATACTTAGCTGACAAAAAAGAAGTTTTGTGAATTGAATTCTTTTCAATCGAACGATTTATATTATTTGTTGTTTCCTCTTCTCTATCACTTTTGCTTGTTTCAGTCACTGGATTGCGGCCATGCTTGGGCACCGCTTTGGAGGGTCTCGTAAAAAAAACAAATCGAAACCGATAATTAATTTTTAAATCTGGTACTTCCTCTGTCCTCCCTTTTGGCAAACCACTAAGTTTACTAAGTGGTTTCCCAAAAGAGAGGACAGAGACGTCAACAAACCAACACTGGTTGTCAAGCGGTGAATGCGGGGAAACAAACACAAATACAGACACACACGCACACACATTCATACAGCTTTCCTTCCATACATACATACATACATACACATACATACATACATACATACATACATACAGACAGACAGACAGACAGACAGACAGACATGCATACATACATACATACATTGTAGTGAACCTGAGAACTATAAACAATAAGTTCATAACTACTTCCACCACCACCACCACCACCACCACTACTACTACTACTACTACTACTACTACTACTACTACTACTACTACTACTACTACTATATCATTATCATTATTATTGTTGTTGTTGCTGTTGTTTTAACTATACATACACATATGCATGCATACAGATCACGAGTTTCCTCGCAGTTTCCGTCAACCAAATTCACTTACAAGACGTCGGTCGACCCGGAACTGTAGTACAAGACACTTTTACTTACGCATATCTTCGGTGAAGTCAATGATTCGCTGAAGATGTTTAATAAGGTGAAAACACGCTCGGAATTATTTCACGTATTTGTTGACTTGATAAATAATAATATATTAGTCACGGAAATGCGGCGAGCTGGCAGAAACGTTAGCACGCCGGGCGAAATGCTTAGCGGTATTTCGTCTGCCGCTACGTTCTGAGTTCAAATTCCGCCGAGATCGACTTTGCCTTTCATCCTTTCGGGGTCGATAAATTAAGTACCAGTTACGCACTGGGGTCGACATAATCGACTTAATCCGTTTGTCTGTCCTTGTTTGTCCTCTCTGTGTTTAGCCCCTTGTGGGTAGTAAAGAAATAGCTATTTCGTCTGTCTTTACATTCTGAGTTCAAATTCCACCGAGGTCGACTTTGCCCTTTCATCGATAAATTAACTACCAGTTGCGTACTGAGGTCGATCTAACCGACTGGCCCCCTCCCCCAAAATTTCGGGCCTTGTTCCTAGAATAAAAAAAGAATATATTAGTCATTGAGCTAAAATTGTGTTTTTTCCCTACTTCTTAAGCATTTCTAATTCCAATTTTGTTTTATGCTCACTGCATTAAATACGATAACACTGAATCAATTACATGCGCAGCCTTGGCCGTGTGGTTAAGATGTTTGCGTTGCAATTACGTGTTTTCAGGTTCAGTCTTACAGTGCAGCACCCTGGGTAAGTGGCTTCTACTATAGACCCGAGCTAACCAATGCTTTGTGAATGGGTTTGGTAAACGGAAACAGTATGTAATACCGTCGTGGTCGATAAAATAAGTATCAGTCGAGCTCGGAGGTGGAGGTAGGGTGTATGTACTCGATTTAAGCGCTTCGCCCAATATTTTAGGCCTTGTGCCTATATGGAAAGGATCATCATCATCATCATCATCATCATCATCATGTGTGTGTGTGTGTACCTGTAACACGAATGTGTAAAAGTGACTGTACATAACTATATGTACATATATGAGAGAGTGTGTGTGCATGTGTGTGTGTGTGAAGGCTGTGTGCGTGTGTGGGAGGTATATATATATATATATATATATATATATATATATATATATATATACTATATTATATTATATCAATAATTATAACAAGGGATTGGCAAACGCCTCACCACGCGCTGGAGAGGCGTTTTGCCGATCCCTTGTAATGACGAAGACAGATGGTGTAGACAACAAGAATATGTATTAGTTTAACGCTCGGGAAGTGAAAAAGTCTTTAACGTTTCGAGCCTACGCTCTTCCACGGAAGATATATATATATGTATTTTTCCTCCGTCTTCCCTTCTCTGGATCTTTCCTTTTCCTATGTTTCTGACGAAGAGCTCCGCTCGAAACGTAAAACCCTCCTTCTTCCCTTCCTTCCTGAGCGTCCAATAATACTATATTTGTTCCACGTCCTCGCGTTGTTGTGTTTTTTCTTTGTGTTTTCATGTTTGGATTAACTTTATATATATATATATATATATATATATATATATATATATATATATATATATATCAATGTATGTATTTCTATACAGATATATACTTATGTCTGTATGTATTTATGTATATGTCTGGAGTATGCCTTTGTGCGTGTGTTTTCTCCTCCATCCACACTGCTTGACAAGCAGTGTTGGTTTGTTTACGTGCACGTGACTTAGTGGTTAAGCAAAAGAAACTGTTAGAATGAATAGCAGACATTTTTTTGAAAAAATTATAATTATTGATGTGAATTTGTTCGATCAAACTCTTCAAGGAATTTAGTCAAATAAATTGCACCAACATGGCTGCAGTCTAGTGAATGAAATAAGTAAAAAAAAAAAAAATTCATACGGATGACGTATGTTAATAATTAATTAATTAATTTTTTTTTTCGACGTGAATAATTGAAAATGTCTTCGCTTTGATCTGTTTACTCTTACAGCAACAGGTTTTTCTTTTCTGTATCAATTAGTAAAATTAATTGAATGTTTAGTAATTGGCAGCTGGGATTAAACTAATATCAGCCGCAGACACAACGCCGTGAGCTTCCGGATTCCACCACTTCCGTTTTCCTCTTTGCCATTCCTTTCGGTGATTTCTTTATTGATATAAGTCGTCGCTAATCTGTCACTCCTTGAAAATGTTGAACTGGCAACGTACTGTAAAATTCCTTTCCCAATCTATTTGACTGATAGAAACTTTTACTTTCACCCTTCCTCCCACCACAACCTGTGGATTTCAAATGCCTGCGTCGTCATTCCTCTGCACCACCTCTCTCTCTATATATACACTTTTACTTGTTTCAGTCATTTTGACTGCGGCCATGCTGGAGCACCGCCTTTAGTCGAACAAATCGACCCCGGGACTTATTCTTTGTAAGCCCAGTACTTATTCTATCGGTCTCTTTTGCCGAACCGCTAAGAGACGGGGACGTAAACACACCAGCATCGGTTGTCAAGCAATGCTAGGGGGACAAACACAGACACACAAACACACACACACACATATATATATATACATATATACGACAGGCTTCTTTCAGTTTCCGTCTACCAAATCCACTCACAAGGCATTGGTCGGCCCGGGGCTATAGCAGAAGACACTTGCCCAAGATGCCACGCAGTGGGACTGAACCCGGAACCATGTGGTTGGTTAGCAAGCTACTTACCACACATATATTTTTCTCATTGCATTTCTTTCTCGTTCTCCTACTCTCCCTCTCATCATCCCTCTCTTAGATTTTATTTTGGTTCTGACCATCATCTGTTTCTTCACATATTAGTCTTTCTGCATCCTTACTCCTCACCCCTCTCTCTCTCCCTCTTACTTTCTCCTCGGGTTATCATTTTCTCTTCATCTCCCCACCCCCACTTTATTCAAGGCGGCGAGCTGGCAGAATCGTTAGCACGCCGAGTGAAATGCTTAGCGCTATTTCGTTTGTTTTTAAATTCTGAGTTCAAATTCCACCGAGGTCGACTTTACCTTTCATCCTTTCGGGGTCGATAAATTAAATACAAGTTGCGTACTGGGGTAGATGTGATCGACTTAATCCCTTCCCCCAAATGTGAGGCCTTGTGCTTCCAGTAGAAAGAATTTTTAAAACTTTTTTTCTCTGCTTTTCTGGTTCTTACATCTTCTTCCTCAACCCTCTCCATTCTTCTGCAGCAGTGATTCTCAACCATGCTTTGCCAGTCGACCCTTGTGGTCCCTATTTTACTTAGATGGATCAGCCATTCGATGTTGAAAAAAATCCTGTTATATTTTTACAATTTAAACATTATTAGGAATTATTCTTAGTTTTCAGAACATTTATAAAGAGGTCTTACAGCTGTTTCCGGGATATTTTATATATCCCTTCATCAGAGACGGTGCGAGAAACTGTTGGAGTAATAATTATTGAAGAGAAGATATGAAATACAGAGGGACGTGAAGGAATGAAAATAGAAGTGAGATGCATATATATACGAAAACAGAGATGCGACTCTGGGATGAAAATACCCGTATTTACTGTCAGTAACAGTTACCTGTGCTATCGCTGGGCATGGGTATGTAGGCACACTATGCTCGTAGTGTACAGGTAACAGTAGAATAAACAAAAGTTATCAGGAATCTAGTTTAAATAAACAGAAAATGGAGAAAACTTTTGATCAAGAAACAAACAAATTGGATCACACCTGTAGGTTATTTTTTAATGCAACATTCTATGACATAGAAATGTTATGTCAATTTTTGTATTAAAAAATAATCTACAGATATAGTCCAATTTGTTTGTTTGTTGATCAAAAGTTTTCTCCATTTGCTGATTATATATATATATATATATATGTGTGTGTGTGTGTGTGTGTGTGTGTGTGTGTGTGTATACACGACGGACTTCTTTCAGTTTCCGTCTACCAGATCCACTCACAAAGCTTTGGTCGGCCCGAGGCTATAGTAGAAGACACTTGTGCAAGGTGTCACTCAGTGGGACTGAACCCGAAACCATATGGTTGGGAAGTAAGCTTCTTACTACACTGCCACTCCTGCGCTTGCAGGAATTGTATAAAAATTGCAAAAATTAGTTTGTCAGTAATAGAAATATAACCCGTTTATTGGACATAAATTTTAACAACAAAATCTTATGTGGACCCTAATGGTCATATGAACCTCAGTTGAGAACTATCGTTTAATAGCTTTCTTTCTCACTCTCTCTCTGTCTTCCTACCCCTCTCTCTATTATCTTCGCCTTATATCTGTTCCTCTCTCTTTATATCTGTTTCGTTTTCTCTTCTTATTTTATCTCTTTCTATAAACTTTTCCTCAATTTTATGTCTTTATTTTTTCCTTTCTTCTACTTCTCTTTTGTCTTCCTTTTCGCTTTTCATTCTCACTTCTTTCTTTCCACTTTTCTCCTTCATAATCTTGTCGTTTCTCTCTGTCATTCTCCTCTTTTCTTTCTTTAAATTAAATATATTTATCAATCTTTCCCTTTCTCTTCCTGTTTTCATTTTCTTCTTAGATAATTCTCTTTCTTACCCTATTTTTCTTCTCCCTCTTTCTTATACTATTTCATTTCTTTCCTTCTCTCTCTTCTTCAAACAAACCTTTTTCTCTTTCCTTATCTCTCTCCTTCTCTCTCTCTCTCTCTCTCTGACTAATTTCTCTTTCTCTCCCTCCTTCCGCTTCTCCACTCTTCTCTACAATACTTCCATTTCTCCTCTTTTTTCCTCACATAGCCTCTCTCGATCTCTCTCCCTCTATCTCCTTTACTGACTCCCCTTCCTTCTCCTCTCACATTCTCTAATCTATCGTTCTATTTTAACCGACTATAATATGCAATACACTTAATATACAATGCACTTGACTTTATCTACTCACGCCACCATTAAATTTTTCTCCATTCATACGGCGCATGATTTCTACAGCAACTATCTCTAGACAGACATACTTGAATTCACCTTCATTTATGCCTATCATACTTGCACACAGTATTGTTATTTTGCTCTTCTATGATAATAATAGTTTCCAATGACGTTAATTTCTTAGGCATAACTTTTCCTTCGTATTTTCCTACTTCACATTCCTTTCTTTCTTGTTGCAGCAGTTTCTCTTCTTTTATTTCATTTTTATGTTATCTTTGGTCCACTTTAGTGTTGCGGCTGTAGTGTTTCTTAAACAAAGCAGTAATGTTACTTCATAGAAGGTCTTGAAGTTGAGACTCTGGCGCTAATAACTCGTCCATTTTTTTTCTGTGCTTCTGCTATTTACAGCGCTGAGCGGTACCCACCTACTTTTGATATCTACAGGTTGGTGATCTGAGTCGGCGATAATTAATTGTCTTTACCATGGACGGAACGCAGAGCCAGTGAAAGGATACGGACAAGTACTAATAACCTCAGTGCATGTTGGGGAAAAAGCCTTGCTTTTGACGTTCTGAGTTCAAATCCTACCGAGGTCATGTTCACCTTTCATTCCTCCAGAGTTGGTAAAATAAAGTAACAGTCAATTGCAGGCTTTGAGCCTAAATTAGAAACCATTAAAAATGGCGAATCTGCAGAATCGTTAGAGCGTCGGAAAATACCTTGTCGTATTAGTACGTAGGACAAAATGTTTCGGATCTTTACGTTCTGATTTCAAATTCCGTTGAAGTCAATAAAATTAGTATCTGTCAAGGTCTGGAGGTCTATGTAATCGAGCTAACCCCTTCCTCCAAAACTTCAGGCCTTGTGCCTATATGAGAAAGGATCATCATCGTCATCATCATCATCATCATCTTCATTATTATTACATACGCCTAGAGAAAGAGATATTGTATTTAGTCGTGTTTGTTTGTTTGTCCGTGGACAAGATACCTCAAGAACCGCTGGGTGGATTCGGATGAAACTTTCAGGGATGTTTGGCCTCGTGACTGATTAGATTTGGGGATCGATCCGGTACCGAACATGGATTCTGGATTATCTTTCCTGTTTTTTTTTCACTTGAGAGCGGTCGGATTCATTTTTAATATTCTCGTTTGTGAGAGCAGTCGAGTTTATTTCAGATATCCTCATTTTAAAAATCATCTCCGGCTAATCGTTGAGAGGACGCTGGTGTTGCCTTGGCGGAGATTTGCGCTCACCGAATCCTCTTGTTATTATTGTTTTAGTTATTGCTATGGTTAGAATGAATGAACCTACATTAAATATACGCCTGTAGATAGGAGAGCAAGAGAGAAGGCACCTAACTGTGGTGGTCAGGATAATCCTGGATGTGTGGGGTTCCTTGATTGGCTGGAGGACTGCATTATTCATTATATTACAAACTTTGTATGCTGTGTGTACTTTTATCGCATTTCACTTTTTTTTCCATTTTTTTCTCTCATCCTTTATGTAAAATCGTTTTCTGTCCTTGGGGTATACTCCTCATTTATGTCCTTGTGGCTAATAAAAAAATTATTATTATTATTATTATTATTATTATTATTATTATTATTATTATTATTATTATTATTATTATTATACTTATTATTATTATACAGAGAGCTCGGTCTTGTTTGCTCTGGTAGATTCTGTGCTGTCAGAGGTCTCACAGGGTCTTTTTCCGCACATTATAAGCTTTAATACTTGGTTGTTAATTATCGTGGAAGATATTCAACATTCAAATACCAATCTCAAAATCCTAGCTGTCCCCAGCTTGCTCTGCTCTCGTGTCAATTCCAATTTCTCTGTCGTATTTCTCGAACTTGATTGCTAGTGCTCCAAGTGCCCCTACAATTACTGGAATAACAGACACTCTCCTCGTGGTCCACATTCTTAAATTTCGTCTTTTAGTAATCTGTACTTTTCAATCTTTTCTAGTTCTTTATCACTCATGTGTGCATCTCCATGTATTGCAATATTTATGATCTTGGCTTCCCTTTTTCCTTTATATACCACAATATCTGGTCTCCGAGCATCGATTAGAGAGTCAAATTGGATTGTAAAATCCCACAGTGTCTTATATTCCTTGTTCACGATGACTCTTGTTCATGTTCGTATCATTTCTGTGCTCTGTTCAGGCCATAATTTTCACATAGCCGTCAGTGGACGAACTTAGCCACGTTATCGTGCCTCCATTTGTAGTGCTTTGGGGCTAGTGTGCTACGCTCACTCACAATATGTGAGACTGTTTCGCTTCTGCTGCCACACATCCTACAAAGGGGCAATTCGCTACTCTTTTGGAACTTGGTGTAATTAGTTCTCAGAGCTTGTTCCTGGGTGCTGCATATTAATGCTTCAGTGCTTATTTTCAGATCACGCTTTCTTATCCATCTTCAAGTGTTGATCTTGTCTTTTCCTTCTATTTCTCTGAAGTATTGTCCATGCAGAGGATTCATTTTCCAGTTATTTACTCTTTCTTCTTTTTATTTCTTAAATGTTTGTGAATGAATCACATTTTCGGTAGGTATTATATTGTTCATTCTAACCGCGGCAAACAAGGATTCACTCTGCTGTTTCATGTACCATCCTAGACTGTTCTTCGCGTCGACAACACAGATCTTACATCGTATGAGACCTCTTACACCCCTGTTTCTATGTTCATACAGCTTTGTCAGTATCGCTTTTGGGGTGTAGTTCTTGTTAATTGTCATCACTTTTCTGGTTTTCCTGTCCATTTCCTTAAATTATTATTATTATTATTATTATTATTATTACTTTTTTTTCTTCTTTCAAATTTGCTTCCATTTCTTGCCGAGTGTCTTCCCGACTCCTAGGGCAAAGAAACTCATAGTACACATTGGTAGGCCATTAAACCAAACTCAATAGTTCGTTCATTTAAAAAAAATTTTTTTTTAAAGTTAAATTAAAATACATGAGCAGCAACAATTCTCACATCGACAATGCTCTTCTCAATACATGTGATGTACCAGTTAAGACAATCTTTTGCACTTCTTGCAGGGATGGTAAGCCAGGGATCATTCTCATATAATTTTCGGTTCCCTTCTTGATCATTCCTAGTGCTCCTACGATCACTGGTATTGTAACCGCCTTGAGATGCCACATTTTCTCAATTTCAATGAGTAGGTCTTTATATTTTCTGAGCTTGTCAAACTCTTTTGCTGAGATATTATGATCACAGGGGATGCTCATGTCGATCAATAAGCAAACTTTATTGTTTTGGTCTTTCACAACAATATCTGGTTTATTGGCCTTGATGGTTCGGTCTGTATGTACTGGAAAGTCCCACAGAATGGTTACATTTTCTCCTTCAGTTACAGCCTCAGGGTGGTGATTATACCACTTGTCGGCAGTTTTGATATTGTAATGCCGACTTATTAGCCAGTGAAGATATTGGCCAACTCTGTCATGTCTTAATTTATACTCCACTGGTGCTAAGACTTTACATCCAGAGATTAGATGGTCCACTGTTTCAATCATGTCGTTGCAGAATCGGCATTTTGCGTCTGCTCCATTTTTCATCACATTGGCCTGGTAGTTCCGGGTTAATAGGCTTTGATCTTGAGCAGCCAGGATGAAACCTTCGCTCTCTGCTTTTAGCCCTGAGCTCCGTAGCCACTGATGGGTTTGCTTCTGGTCAACATCAGCTTGTTTGCTGCGGGTCACATATTTGCCGTGCAGAGGTTTCTCCTCCCATTATTATTATTATTATTATTATTATTATTATTATTATTAATCAACTCAGATTTTGTAGGGACTTCTGTAGTCGTGTACGCGTAGCGACCTTGTTACCTGCCCCCTATGGCACCATGCTATCTATTCTTTTCAACTATCTTATATTCTCCTGTTTATTCTAGCCATGCCAAGGAGGCAAACCATTTGTTACAGTTCTACTGGGCACTCTATTCCGATTTCCTTTATATCTTTCTTGATACTGTCCTCAAGGACGCAAAAATAATTGGCACTATCTTCACCTCTTCATTTTCCACAGCCGGGCTATTTCGTACTCAAGAAGATTGTATACATAATTTTTCGCCTTCCTTACTCTTTTTACTCTTTTGCTTGTTTCAGTCATTTGACTGCGGTCGTGATGGAGCATCGACTTTAGTCGAGCAAATCACCCCAGGACTTATTCTTTGTAAGGCTAGTACTTATTCTATCGGTCTCTCTTGCCGAACCGCTAGGCTACGGGGACTTAAACACACCAGCATCGGTTGTCAAGCGATGCTGTGGGGACAAACACAGACACACAAACATATACACACACACACATACATACATACATACATACATACATACATACATACATACATACATACATACATACATATATATATATATATATATATATATATATATATATATACGACGGACTTCTTTCAGTTTACGTCTACCAAATCTACTCACAAGGCTTTGGTCGGCCCGGGGCTATAGTTGAAGACACTTGCTCAAGGTGCCACGCAGTGGGACTGAACCCGGAACCATGTGGTTGGTAGGCAAGTTACTTACCACACAGTCACTCCTTCTTGGCTATTCATGGAACATTTATTATATAGCTCATGTGGTGCATCTTGTCCATCATCACTAGATCTGGTTTGTTACGCTCTAGCACCTGATCTATTTGGATTGGGAAATCCCACGGGATATTATTATTATTATTATTATATTATTATTATTATTATTATTATTATTAGGGTTTTCAAGTGGTTTATGTGAGTTTCTACTTCACCACCTGTTACACCCACTTCCACATTCCTGTTCTGAACTGTGTACAAGTTTAGAGCTATAGAAATGTGTTTTAGAGCTATAGAAATGTGATTCATTTAGGGTACATCAGTTTTGCCTCCAGCGAATTAACTTGCTGATTAGTGTCTTTTTTATTGAGAGTCACAACAAGGTGGTAAGTAACCAGCAATGAAACAGGCCTCATGCGACCTCTTAGTTTCTTGAGAGTAATAAACGAAAAAGGGAAAAAAATATAACGAGAAACTGGTGCCAAAACTATGAAACATCCAATACAAGATTTATAAGAATAAACATTATATCTATCAGTGAAACACGCGCTTTTTCTGTTATGTAGAATATGTACAATGTGAGTTGTGTTATTTCATTAGTCACTGATTGTATTTTGTATGTACTATGTTGATTGGTGTGGCGTGTTTCATCATCGGACGGCGATTCTGTATAAGTAGGTCTGTTAGGGTTGTGGTATATACAATCGCATGAATTATTTGTTATACATTTATCTATATTTTTAAACTCATATCTGATGCTCAAATTATTACTGGTACAGCTTTTCCTTTTTTGTGCAACATCTGACCCACACATGTGCACAAACAAACAAAAAAAAGAACGCAGTGTAAATAACGGAGAGAGTCAAGACTTTTGAAAAGGTTGCAAGACGCAACGAAAATTTTAGGAAAATAAAAATAAGTGGAAATTTTACCGGTGAGTGTGTTACATTATAAGGCACAAAAAGAAAATGACTCTCCCCAGACACAACAGAATATGTTTCAACACACGAACTAATATAAAGAATCTTGCAAACCAAATCCCAAAACAAAATCTGATAAATTCAGTTGTAAGCTCTTTATACTTTGACAATTTATGTCCTTTATCCACACTCTTCCGAGTGATGTTTTGGTCAAAAGAGATCAAGATGTCCTGAGAATAAAAATTATAGTTTAATCCCTGGTGACTATATCGGACTATTTGCCTTAATTTTGTTGTCAGTTTTGATAGACATGTCCTATATGATTGTGGCCAAGTCATTGTTATGTATATATTTATGCTAGTGTCCTTTTACACGACCTAGTGTTGGCGTACTGCCCATTGGTCACAGCAGTCGGATCGATCGTGTCTTCAACGTAGCAGATACTTGGCAGTCGAAAAGGAATTAGCCAATTGTCTTATTATACTGTCTGCAAAATCTGTACTTGATGTGGATATCTTTATTTTCCTAATCATTTGTGGCGTGCATTGATTACATGCAGCTAATACCGTCTTTTGTTTTCGCTTTTAGCCTGAACTTTCTTCTTCTTCTTCTTCTTCTTCTTCTTCTTCTTCTTCTTCTTCTTCTCCATCCTCTATTCCACCATGCTTCCTCTTCCTTCCTCCTTCCTCGTCCTCTTTCTTTTCTTCTCTTTTGCTTCTCCTTTTTATTCTTCTTCCCCTTGTCCACCACACTACCTTCTCCTCCGCACTGGGGTAAGATGAAGTCACCTAAACGGGATCATAGCAACCCGTAAACCTAGCCCCCTACTGGCCCCGGACGCCAGAAAGGTGCCCCTCTGTCCAGTAAGCAGATCAACTGTGAATCCCACATACATCTATCGCAGTTTTTATTTATAGGCTAAGTAGAAATTCTATATGTATCTTAAATTTGATCTCTTTACAGGCTATGTCATACGGCTTCAGTTACTGAGTTATAGGCGTGAATTAATGAAGTTGGGTGGTTATCTGAATCTGTTCATGACTTATTAATTAAGACGACTGCATTAGAACAACATTATTGAGCAGCTTCAAGCTAACACATTACTGGAAAGATCTTGTTTATAATGGACTTCACGCGAAACTTGATTTCGAAAAAGACTTACATGGGTGTTAAGGAATTATTTATAGCAATTATTTGTTATAAATTACTCACATAATGACATTTTGCTCCCGTTATTTATCATAATATATATTTTAGAAATATATCATTGTCAACTGAAATAACGTTAAAAATTTTCGGAAATTAATGACGAAAACATGAAACGCTATAAACAGAAATTACTTTCTGTATTAATTACTAGTTTTCACAAAATTCATTGCGTATATTTTTAAATCAATAATAAGAACCTGGCACAGGGCGATGACAAATACAGACTAACAGGGAAACAGGTACGTAATAGACGCGGACATTATCAATCTCTCATCAGTTATCGATCAAATATCACTAGAATTTCGATACCTAGCATTCTTCAATTTGAAGATATCAGCAACATAAGATGCTGGAGTGGAAACAAACGAACATGAAAGATGAATACAAACAGAAAAAAAAAGAGACTAGTACAATATCAAAAAAAGATTTGGTCTCTAGACCCGGTAAGTAAAGAAGATTTATGAGCAGAATGGGGAAAATTGTATATATCGAAGAAATGAATAAGCAAAGACAGTGACAGAAAAAATACGTAAACTGTGATATCTAATGTTGTAGTACGGTTGATATTGTCGATGATAGATAAAGAATACACTGTAACTGTTATAGCAATACAAAGTAGAAACAGCGGCAGTAAACAAACACGTAACGAACCAATAATCTTTTACGAACCAACAATCAATATTTCCAACACACTAACTCGAACTCTAAACTGTACCTGGACTTCGAAGACCAAACTATGATCTGCCGACTACGTCAGACCGCTGCTATTTATAAGTATTTGTCCCGTTTATTCTCGTCAGAGAGTGTCGTACTCTCACCACAACATAAACAGAGAATATCTTGCGGCTATGAGACAAGCATATGACGTGTTTGTGTGAAGTAATGCTAATAGAAACGAAGATGATCCTTCCGAACTTAGAAAAATAGAATGGCTTCATGGATAAGGTATTGGGCAAGTAGTTCATTTCGTATATAGGGTGCCTCAGTGATAGAAAACATTTTAAACTCAACCCTAGTAACTAGGACTGGAACAATGGATGGGCTGGCGTCTACGATCTCGTAAATTACAAATAAAATGTGCGGCACCATTATAAGACACTATGTATTTCAGTTATTTCTCAGTCTCATTACTCTTCTTAATAGATAACGGATTCTCTGGGATTGTTACTTGCTTGTCGCGTTTGTAATACATTCAGCTAACAGATTCACTAATCATCCAATTAATACTAGTGTCATAAGTTAAATGCCGATTATATGAGCCTTTGTGACTCGTGGAGACATTTTCTGGCAAATGACTTGCATACGGTGTAGTACGAAATCTCACGACGAGGTGATGTTTCATTACTCGTCAAATTTGTCTCTAGGGTGCTTGGAAAAAGTATGTGAATTATAAAGGTTACTTTCTCTTCCCCTAAATTCGTTCGAGCTAGTTATTCACTGATAGAAATTGTTAAGTATAGAAGTACAATTACCTGATTGATTTATCAGTATATTAATATTATATGAATATAGACTGATTGAATATTTAATTTATGAATATTAGTTATCAATGATACTTTTTGAGCTTTTGCCCATACTGCTGTGTTGAAGCTTCGAAAGGTTTTGCTGAAACCGAAGGGCGAGACGATTGTCAGATTTTTGTTCAATGATAGTAAATTTAAGACACTGATAGTATTTGGGAGGATACATTAATAAGAGGGTCGGTCATTTTCGTATAGACAAATAGAGAAAAGCATTGAAGACAATCTAATCAGCAATTAGTCCGTGCAAATGTTGAGTTATTATTGCTTGGCAGAGATCAGCACACATCAGCAAATACTTTGTGTGCTAAATTTACAAGCAAAAGCCACAAAGTCTTGTTTGATTTACTTGACCTGGTTAGCTTTGTCTGAGGAGATACAATGATGCCGAAACAATGGGTGTCCCAACGTCCCTTTACTCTAATGAATCGAATGTGTTGGGAACACACATTCGTCTGAAAGGAGAAGTTGATGAAATACAACAGCGATTAGCATATTCACATTCGAATTTGACGGAACGTATTAAGAATGCCATCGTAAAGCAATTCTTTTTTACTCTGAAAAGTAATCTGAATATTTCTGATTCTAGATTTCAATAGGACAAAAGAAAGCTATATATTAAAGAGGAAGAAATTTAGGAAGTGCAAAAGTTTCTAGATTTATTATCTTCCGTACCAGAGTAAAGAAAATTTACATTATTAGGAGAAACACTAACCTCTGAGCAATTTCTGTCTGGTTTATGCTTGAAATAAATTGAGAGAAGAAACAGTCCATACTTGCCATAGTTTTCATTTAAGCGTCACGGTGTCTATCACAGCTTCTACGAGTTGGGAACGGTTTATAAATGTTAGTTTGTTCACAGAGATTCTCTGGTTGTTGTGGAAGCATACTTCTATGTTGAAGATCCGCACGAGGTTTACCCCGAGTTAGTTGATTTGCAGTAGCCAAAGGAAAGCGACTGGAGTGTGTGTATGTGTATTTGTGTGTGTGTGTGTGTGTGAGAGAGAGAGAGAGAGAGAGTAGAAAGAGAGAAAGAAAGAGGGGAGAGAGAGAAAGAAAGAAAGAAAAAAAGATAGATAGATAGATAGGGATAGACAGATAGATAGATAGATAGATAGATAGATATATATAGAGAGAGAGAGAGAATAGTACTCAGAAAGTTGTCGAGTGTAGAGAGTGTCGTTCTACAGGTAACTCATATTTTACCTGTGCTAAAGGGGGTTCAGTTAAGATTAAATCAGTAACAACGCATGTAAATGTATTTATTGGACCCGAAATGCGTTGGTTGTGAACTTGACAGAATATAAATTCTGAGTGCAAATTCAGAGAATAATGGAAAGAAGCATGCAGAAGCATTCAGATCGAAGTTTCAATTCCTGGTTGAGAATCCAGTGGATTTTCGCTACACCTATAGCGTTATTCTTAATTTACGATCGTTATTTTAAGAAAGGTCTGTAAATTGTTTTTCTTTCGAATTTTAGAATTCATAAGGCCGGTTGTCCGGTTTCCAAGGTTTATACGTGACCGAGATTACAACTGCCGTACTCAACAGGACGCTGGCCCGTTGCAGAATTACTTATTTGTAGCAATTTGAGGGGAGGGGCCAGCCTATTATATCGACTCAGTATGCAACTGGTACTTAATTTATCGACCCTGAAAAGATGAAAGGTAAACTTGACCTCGGCGGTATTTGAAACCACAATGTAAATAGCTGGAAGAAATGACGCCAAACATTTCGTCCGACCAACCACCGATTCTATCAGCTCGCCACCTAAGAATGTCAACACTTCAAAGAAATTTTATGTTGTTTGACCATCTTCAGATATTACTTTAAAATTCCGTACTGCCGAAGATTAAAGTAAATTACGCGTAATTATTGCAATGTTATTCATGTGTGTGCTAATCAGACACACACTTGTTTACCTTCGTTATCATTATGGAACAGATACGGAGTTCTATTGTCAGAGAAACGTAAAACTTGTAATTAATTAAGGTATTTAATTTCCATTTAGAAAACTTGATAATTTTCCAAAATATATAATTATATATAATCGCATCAAGAAACTAGGGAATTTTATTTTTTTATTACGAAAATTACAATTTCCATACGTTAATCAAAGCTGAATACTAGTTTAAATGCAAACTATAGATAGTAATTTCGGTCTGATGCTGTGGAAATCAGCTATCAATAAGTTTAGTGTTTACAACGTTATGGAGTAACATTGTTAACCTACCTGTTAATAACATGCCAGCGGATCGAGCCGACGAGGGAGCTTCTACGTGGTCACTAGTTTCGCTAGAAATAACAGCAACTTTTCCTAAACCACATTCCGTTTTAATTACACAATGGTCTTCAGGATGGAAGGACACATTTAAAGCTGGATATGTAAAAATACGGAATAGTCACGATATATCTCTGATCTTAGAGCTGCACAAACAGAGGTGGCCCTGGGTTATAAATACCTCATATAGATGAAATATATGGTCACAGCCGGGTAGTAAAATGTATCAACCTGAAGCATAAGAAAGAACCCTAATTAGGGCATCTTCTAGACTTGTGATACGTAACGTAGTCCTGATTGTCCATCAAGTCCTTTCCAAAGTTTTAGAGGGCCAGGGAGAATACTATATTCTTCTGCATTGCATAATTCAATAAATAGTAAATCTATATTTGGAAGTTCATGAAGTTTTTGTAGGCCACCTTCTGGAAAAGGTTGTGCTGTAGGTTCTAGATCAAATATTGTGTTACTTTATGATGACAAAAAGTAAAGAGGGAAAATACTAATTTCAGAAAGTTATGGAACTTATAAAATGCTATAAATTATTATAATGACAACTTGGTAAAAACACCCAGGGCTTTGTTTTTTAGTGAACTTATTTAAAATATCAATTAATCACTTTACATAATTGCTGCTATATAAACCAATTTATCTTTAGTGTTTTATGATCTTCGCCGAGCTACGAGAGAGATACATATATATTTTAGCGATGTTTTTGCTCACAAAATGTATAGTTATATAAACGTGATATATTTGATATGAGCACGATAACTAGTTTCCCGTGAAGAAGCACTTTTCTCTCGCATTTATATCTCGGCATTAACAAAAAATCTGGTTAAAATAGTAACAAATTATTGATGGCATAGTCCCAGTATTGCCACGCCAACTTGGCTATAACCAGTAAAAGTGCATAAGAGTAAAGAATATAAAAGTAGTTATGGTTTGTTTTATAACAATTTTTTTGTTTTGTTTCACATTCAGGCTTTCTACTTTATTGCAGTAACTTTATTGCAGTAACCTGATAGTTACGGTCGAAGATATTTTCAAAATATAACATGAAACTACAGCATTGCTATCAAAGTTGCTGACTGTAACAATTACCAATGAAAAAATAATGTGTAATATCTATTAAAGTGGTGACAACATTATCGACCGGTTGGTTACGTTAACGGATTCTTTATTTTTATATAAATTGTTCAAATACCATCCAAAACAAATAGATAAATAAAATAAACGAAGAAAAAATATGCACAAAGAGTCATTTAAAATGTTCTGTATGTTATTGATATGGATGTTATATATAAAGATAATGATTGTAAATGCATTAAAAAAATTATCTTGGAGAATGCACGGCTTTATGGCTTTCGGTGCAGTCATCAGTAACTGTGGGAATATGTTTTATAAACAAAGGACATAATTGGATTTTGCTGTTGGAGAAATTATTTCATATAACTCGAGAGAAATCTATTTGCTTAAGTTCTTTTTATTGGAGAATACATTGCTGTAAGATAATACTGAAATACACAGTTTTGTTTCCATCAAAAGAATACAGCAGGCAAAAGAAAATTTATTTTACATTATTACATGAGAATAATATTTCTTTTCATCATTACGTTATGTATTGTGTATTATGATTTAATTATAAACATTATATTCATTACGCTAATTATTTTCATTACATTAATTTGCTTGTGATAATTATAATTTTTGTGTTAGAAACAAGTTGTTGATTGAATTTTTTCCAGTAGAGTTTTCGTGCACAAACATTCTTGGAAGTTAGACAGTTACAACTTTTTGTCAATACCAAAGTATATTTCAAACTTGGCTTTAATTTATATTCATGTATTCTCGAAATTTTTTGTTTAAAAGCTGTGGCTTAATTTGTGTTCATGAAATTCACTTCATACGCCATGATATTGCTTGTATACGCCGAAACTGGTGTCTTGCGAGAGGGCGTAAGATCTCCGGGAATCCGTAATTATCTGACAACCAAGGGAAATTTCACATTTTACAAACCAAAGAAAAAAATATTTATTAACATCAACTGAATATTTAACATGTCAAAGTTTCGCGAATATAGAGATATTGAAGAATTTCAATGAAAGAAAAGCAAGTGGATTTCGAAGGAAAAATGGAAGTTTTGGTATAGCGACACAAACTTGAGTGTTACTAACAAATTCGATGAAAAATGTGATGAGAATATTTATTAACATTTGTTATTCAATCAAGCAGGTAACTCATGCTTACTTACAATCTTAGATGGTAAATGTCTGGTGTTTTCACCTGTAAACTCTAGGATATCAGTCAGAGATCTTTCTGGCCGAATTTAGAGGAAATATAATTTATCATCGCGTTGTATTTGATTTGCAAGATTCTTGGTATGAATTCGTGTGTTGAAACAAATCTTGTTGTGTTTTGGGAGGGTCATTACGCCAAAAATAATAACACCCGTACTGGTTCAGTATTACACTTTTTATTGTTAATCTTCAGGCCTTGAAGAGAGGAAACATGCCATTAATGACGAAAGGATTTTGACAAACAAACCTATTGATTGTTTAGGCAACACATTAAACAAACGATCGATTAGCCACTTGGTTAGATATTTAACCAATTACAATAAAGAAGTGATATTGAACCAGTGCGTGTATTATTATCGACCCTCCCAGGCCACGACAACATTCTTTATTATCACAATCCCATGAGTGTAGATTAGAGTATATATTACCAGTCCCTGAAAGATCCTAGTGGGATTGAACTCAAAACGTAAAGTGAAATAACTATACCCTACAAGGCATTTAATCCATCGCTTTATGATTCCGCTATCGGCTTCCTTTTAGAGATTTATATTTGTGAGAAACCACACTGATAAGAGATTAAATTAACGTAGAGCAAAATCAGAGTCAAATTCAACCGCAGGAGATCTGCACTTACATTTACGTATAATAATTGTCGTTGATTCATGCGTTCATTACATAAGAGAAAGTAAGATTTGATATCGTAAATATTTCAGTGAATCATAAATAACTTAATGAATAATAAATATTTTAATGAATTCTTTAATAATTTGCCTTTATTTAAAAGAAAATCTTGTTTAGCTATTTTTGGATTTTAATAACAGTGGTTAACAATGTTTAAGAAAGACGCTATAATTTACGTTTTATTATTAAATCGATTGAAACATTGTGGTGTTGTAGTTAATTGAATAATAATTCTAATCAGTAACTTACTCTGTTGGAGAAACATCATCCGGATTATCTAATGTATTAACAGCAGGGTTTCTTATTGAATTACTAATGATTTCATGGCGAGCGCCGTAGAGCAAATAGTAAACAAGCGGCACTTCACACCTGAAGCAACTTAAGGTAAAGGAGGAGAGGGAGAAAAATGGTTGAGTAATTATGACTAATACAAATGAGAAATTCTACTTATTTAAATTTTAAGGTAATACACATTGTGTGTATGAATGTATGTACATGTATGTATACACACACACACACACACATATATAAAGAGAGGGAGTGAACGGCAAGTGGTTTAGGGTGTAGCTCTCGCTATCGTGGGGGGGCGTTTTGCTCGTGTATATATATATATATATATATATATATTATATATATATATATATATATACATATATATATATATATATATATATATATATATATATATATATATATATATATATATATACATATATAATATATATATACATATATATATATATATATATACATATATATATATATATATAATATACATATATATATATATATATATATATATATATATATACATAATATATATTATATATATACATAATATATATATATATACATATATATATAATATACATATATATATACATATATATATATATATATTACATATATATATATATATATATATATATATACGAGAAAGAAGCAACAAGAATGGATAGGTTTTTAGTACGATCGTTTCATACAAGACAGGTTTATTAAAAGTTGCAAAGATTACAGCATATAACGAGTCCCGTACTCATCAGCTAAAATACATGTAAGTTCTCTAGACATCCTAGTGTTTGAGGCTATACTCATGAAGTAATGTAGATAATTAAACAGATTTCTAAAGTTCATTAAAGTTCTTTAAAGATGATGTACAGTCTTATCACAGAATTTTAAAAAAGTTTTGATAGCATCACAGAGAAGGTGACCTAATCCATATGAATTTCCATAGATATGATGAGGGATTATATACTCACAGAAGACAAATTTATCCATTGTTAATTACAACGAGGTGGGTCTCAATTCCTGCTTATTAGCATTACAGAGAGGGTGAATTAATCCTTTGTATATATGCACAGATTCCAATGAATAAAATCAAAATGCCCGGCACCTGGTCTATGTAGGGAAAATAATGTAATCTATAAATGTACCATATCTACGGAGAATAACAAATATTTTTACATTGGCTGTACAATTAATTTTTTAGCCAGAGTTAGAAATCACATCTCGACTTTTAAATTACGTCATAAAGCTGGTACCACCACACTTTCAAACAAAATCTGGGAACTCAAAAATAATAATAAAAATTATACCCTTAATTGGGAAATAGTTAGGAGAGCAATTCCGTAAAAAATAGTAGGGTTGGTTGTCAACTATGCTCCATGGAGACGTACGAAATTCTAAAGCATAGTAAACATAGAAACTTATTGAATAACCATATCGAACTAGGTCAAGTTGTGTCCACGCTAAATTGAAGACTTTAAAATATTTTAAATGATTGGAATATTCATAACTAGATAGATAGATATAACTTGATTTCTACTAGTATAGCACTGCTTTAAGTAGATAACTAAGAGTTATCACATTACAGTTATCTTTATCTTTTTCCTTATATCTGCATCAGTTTTTTGAGAACAGGGAAATGAATAGTACTTATTCGCTACTTAATTGAGGCTTTATTTAATTTCAAACTCACAATTTTTAAATTCTTAATTTTAAATCTTAATTGTAATATTTAATTTTAATTCCTAACTTAATCTAATTTAAGTAGCATAACTCTAATAAATTATAATGAGTTACTGTAGCCCCATAATTCTATTTCATAATTAAATAAATAAGGCTATTCCCTCGGTGATAATATGATTATCTTCATTATGATAGACAATCCCTAACACCTTGTAAATGATCTTATAAGATTTGACCTGTAGTCAGTCAATGTATGAATAATAACGACAACTCCTTAAGACAATAAAATGAATAAATTAAATAAGTAAATTTTTAATGACTTTTTGATAAGATTATACTTAGATTTTCCTAATGTATTTTCTGGTGATTTTAGCATCTGACCCCTTAACCCCTGACTGTGTTATCTCTTTAGATTCTCTTTAAACTCATAGCTGATTTCAACAGCAATAAATTAACGGTTTACTGGTCAAAGAATAATATTCTCCTCTAGTTCCTAGATGCCTGTTGATTAAAACCAGACTTACAGTCTACTAACTCTTCTGTATAACTAGAACCCTCTTTTTTTCTTTTTTTTTTTCCCTTCTTCCCTATTTCTTTCTCTTTTCTCTTTTCTCTTTTTCTTCTTCTTATTCTCTGTTTCCTTTTCTTTCTCTTTTAGTCCCCCTTCCCCCCCCCTTTTGCTCCCTCCTCCATTATTTTCTCTCTTTTCTTCTATTCCCTTCTCTATTCTTGGCCGATCTAGTAGCCCTTCAGCCTTTAAGAGTTAAATAGCTGCAGCCTCTTGTGAATAGCAGTAATGTGATTAATGTGGCAAATACCTAATCATATAACAAGGATTGATACCTACCTCATTGTGTTCAACCATTGTAAAATTTATCGCCTGTGAA
>NC_043002.1:66712045-66757045 GCF_006345805.1 Octopus sinensis | reverse complement strand
GGGTCCACTCTTTCTACGGTAGCTTCCGGGTCTTTTAGTGAGTCACCATTGTTTTCCACTTTTCGTTTTCTTGTTGAGGAAGCCACCGCTTCCTCGTTCTGTTTCTCTCCCTCCATTGGTGGGACAGGGAGAGGCTCTGATATTAACTTCTCCAGGATCCTACTCTGGTCCCTGGGGCAGTTCTTCTTAATGTGGCCGGTCTCCAAACACAGGTGACACTTGGGGGGGGGGCGTCCCTCAAGCATCACCGGATACTTGGACCCAGCCATCCTCAAAAAGTCCGGCAAAACCAGACTCTTGGCTGACTGGGTCCATAGAGTCAAAGTAGCCTTTGACCCCTCCCAATCAGCCGCAGGCTGCTTCTTACGTTCAGGATCTTGGCGCTACCACCACTTCAGACCCCGGCGGATAGAATCTTCACCCACTCGGGCTCAAAGCCGGTGGCAGGCAGGCCGCAGACCCATAATCTTATTAATTTTTCTCCCTTGTAGCTTGGGAGAAACAAAATCTCTTCGCCCTCAATGGGCTTGCTTGCGAAATTGCAAGCTGCTTTAGAGGAGTCAAACAGCAACCAAATCGTTGCGTATTTGGCTCCCCGTTGAATGTATTTAACGGCTGGCATATAGTCTGCCAGCTCGTTCATAATAGTGGCTTTCGGAAAAACCATTATGGTGTTGAGTGACTTTGAATAAGTCCTCAACACCACGGTTTTGTCCTCCAGCTCCTTCAGGTAACCCTTCGGAGGTGTTAACTCCCACATGGTTAACTCCTTTTTTGCCATAACAAAAGTCCAATAATAAAAAAAAACACAATGACAGAACAGAAAGACAGAGCAGAGAAAAGGACGAAGGAAGACAGTTCAAATAATGGCAACACAGTTCTGCAACTGGTAATCCTCACGAAACAGGGTACTCCAGTTGCATCACACTTGGTTCTCCGTGGTAAATCCAAGCACAATTGGTTCTCCGTGGTAAATCCAAGCACAATTGGTTCTCTGTGGTAAATCCAAGCGAACAAATTAATTTTTGAGGAGGGGCTATGCTTCTCAAAACACACAATTCTCACTAAAAGGTGAGACAATAAATATGCCAACAGGCAGAACAAATACCTCCGAAGCAAAGTGAAGCTTATTACGCGCAGAAAAGTGTTAACACTAATTGACATTAATGCCAAAAAAGTATCAACGGCAAGCAATAAACCTCACTATGCTTCCAAAAATATCCAAAATGTCCTACCTGTTGCCGTAAAATGTTCAATAATTCACGTTAACACGTGACATTTGCCGGAGCAAAAAACAGCACGTCTGTCTGGTAAGTAAGCTACTTACCACACAGCCACTCTTGCGCCTCGATGTTTATAAAGCTGTGAGCTGGCAGAGTCTTTACTGCGCCAGGCAAAATGTTTAGCGGCACTTCGTCCGTTTTTATGTTCGGAGTTAAAATTCCCCGTAGCTCCACTTTGCCTTTTTTCTTTTCGGGAGTTTGAAAAATAAGTAGCAGTTGAACACTGGGGTTAATGTAATCGACTTATGCCCTCCGCCTAATTTGTTGGCCTTGATCCAAAATTTAAAATCAATAATTTGATGTATGTATTTATGTATGTGTGAACATATACAGGTTCTTGTCTACAAACAGGATAAACTGGATAAAATGTGTTTAATATGCGGCTACTTCCAGTTTCTGGCTTGTTTGCGTTCGTTCATTGACAAAGAAATCCACAGGAATTATGCTTTCCGACTTCCGTTGGACGAAAATTATTGTTACAACACTTTTAACTTTCTTAAAGGCGTAAATCTAGAATCTAAACCGGATCGTGGTTTCGGCCAACTGTAAAATCTCGCATTGTATAAATGAAGTGCTTCGAATATGAAAATACATAAGACTGCTAGTAGCGCTGGAATAAGTCATCGGCTTTGACCAAACTTTACTGTCTCTACATTTGTCTGTCTATCTATCTATCTATCTATCTATCTATCTATCTATCTATCTATCTATCTATCTATCTATCTATCTATCTATCTATCTATCTATCTGTCTGTCTGTCTGTCTGTCTGTCTTTCCATCCATCCGCCCGCCTGTCTGTCCGTCCATCCGTCTGTCTGTGTGTCTGTCTGTTTGTCTGTCCGTCCATCCATCTGTCTGCAAACTGCCTACATAAAAAAGTGTGTTATTGTTTCGGAGATACGTATGGTAGTTGAAATGATATTAGCATCTACTCCTAATTTCGGTACGTGGCGAAGCAATTAGCTGACCCCTGATTATAATTACTTATATAATTATAGAATATTCTGTATATTTCACCTATAAAGGTTATTTTAATGTACTGACTACTTGGTCGAATGATTAATTATTAATCAATTAATTAATTAATCTTACCCTATATATATATAATATATATATATATATATATATATATATATATATATATTTATATATGTAGATAGATAGATAGATAGATAGATAGATGGATAGATAGATAGACATACATACACCTACATACATGCACAAGTGTGTGTGCGTGCGTGTGTGTATGTGTGTGTGTGTTTCTTTTTGGCATTTTGGAGATTTTTATTTTGCATTAGATTATCAGTTATAAACAAAACATAAAACACTTCTTAATATTGAACAATAACCTCACTTTATATATTATATTATTTAAGTATATTTTACTGTATTCTGAATTACTCCTTAATTTCTGAAAACCTAACTATACTAGAAGACAACTCAAGCTATGAATGCCTTTTTGCGTGAGTGAAAAATGCCTCCATTTTCTTCTGAAGAACTGCTTACCTTTCATGTTTTTTTCCTTGTTTGATCTTTGTCAGTTACCGCAATCTAAGTTCATATATGCTAGAATATATGCTTTTGCAACACGATATCTTACACAGATAAATCAAAAAATATTCCTCTACTTATCTAAGAATCTTTAGTAAAGAAACCTATTAGTTGTCACTATTAACTGCTATTCCTGACATTAGCAGAATGTGTGAGAACTACATGAGAAGCTTCTGCTGAAAGTTTCACCCTATAAATTTTGTTCTGAACCAACGAGGTACCTGCGTATAAGGGCAAGCATGGCTTAATTGGTTAAGATGTTCGCTTAGCAATCGAGGAGTTCTGAGCTTGATACCATTCTGATCCCACAGCTTTGCAGCATGAGCAAAAGCTTTTTTTCTCTCTTCATAACCTTGATTCGACCAAAGCCTTGATTGTGAATCTGGAGAAACGAAACGGAAACTACGCTGAAGCCTATTGGATGTCTCCTATAAATGTAATGGTTTGCACCAGTAATTCAATGATCAAACTTTGTCTCATACACACATTACCACGTAGCTGTGCAGTCAGATAAATTCGTTCGTTTTTAAAAATTTTACTTTAGTTCTTTCCAATGTTGTTTGAATTAACACTCTTATTAGATTATTTGAAAAGTAATTATTCGTGACATATGCCGTATGAATACCAAAAGGTATTATTTTATCCCCACTTAAAAGTGGATGTGTTAGAACACAGTATTCTTCGATAGTTAGTATGAGAGAACCTCTCATATCGGTGCTTATATGCACCAAAAGCTGATATGAGAGGTTCTCTCATAGCAACTATCGAAGTATTCTGTGTTCTAACACAATATCAACTTTTAGGTGAGGATATTACTTATTTGAAAAGTATTTTTACCCATAAGGTCTTTAGTAGCTCTGTTATTACTCTACAACTTTTGTTTATCGTTTTTGAGATTTGAATGAGTTTAAACTCTTTGCAGACATGTGACATAGAATGTCAAACCAACAGAATCTTGCCTGTAGCATATCCAGACAACTCTATAATACAATTGTTTCTAACATAGCCACAAGACCTGATTATAAGACTTATTATAAAAGAGAGATCCGTAGTTCATGCAACTAGAACAATCTTCGTCGAAACTAAGGTGAGAACAATCATCATCAAAAGAAACCTCCACTCTGATAGTAACCCATCCTTTCGGGATCGATAAAATAGAGTAACCATCCTTTTGGGGTCGATAGAATAAAGTGATCGGGTGATGGTAACGACTAATCTCCAACTCTCAAAATTCCTCATAAAAAATTCTTGTATTCTTCCTCGATATGAGGGTGGTGAACAGACAAAATCTTTAGAGTATCGGAAAAATGCCTTGCGATATTTTCTCCGGCTCTTCACGTTCTAAGAACAATCCAGTTGAGGTAATCCTTGCTATTCATCCTTCCGGGGTTGATAAAATAAGAAACAATGAAATCCTGGGGTCGATGGGTACAGCTAATCGGTCCTTTCAAACTGTCTGGAATTTGTATACGTTTCCCAGTATAAATTCAATGTATATGTTAACATATTTCATATATATAATATTCAATGTATTAAGCTTCAATTCTATTGTAAATGCTTTGATTGTAAAGCATTCATAATTTACTATTTCCGCTTCTATTTTATTTCATCTCCAATTTTAATCTCTTTCTACTTCTGCAGCCACGCCACACTTTTACAGGTCATTATGTCACGGTCGCTGAGGAAGAGTTTGTTGCCGTCATTTTGTGATCCTCAAATCATCCCCTATCGAACAATCTTATGATCAAAGGCATTAGAATCCCAACTTCCGGTTTTACAAAAGTTTTTTTTATAGTTATATTTATTTTTCTTTTCAGACATAGTATATCTACGAATACTTTATTTAGGATGTTATTTGGGATAAAAAATTAAAAAAACTGTTGTGAATTGTAGGAAGTTGAACGATCACGTACCAGCTCGTTGGTTTGTGACCCATTCTCTTTTTATGTAATGCTGTGAGAGGCTAAAGCATATCAGTCTATAATTTTAATTGGAAATCGTCGGTAAAATGAAATAAGATGAAATGGATCGAATGTAATAGAGCTATATACGTCAATTCACCAGAATAGAACCGTTTCGTCATCATAGCTTCTTCTTCTTCTTCTTCTTCTTCTTCTTCTTCTCCTCCTCTTCCGTGTTCAACTCCCACCGAGGTCGACTTTGCCTTTCATCTTGACGGGGTCAATAAACTAAGTACCAGCTGAGTACTGGGGTCGAAGTAACCGACAGGCCCCTCCCCCAAAATTTGTGGTCTTGTGTCTATAGTAGAAAGGGTCATTATTATTGTTATTATTGTTGTTATTATTATTACTATTAGTAGTAGTAGTAGTAGTAGTAGTAGTAGTAGTAGTAGTAGTAGTAGTAGTAGTAGTCGTCGTTATTTATTGAATTGCTTAAATATATTCGACTGGCAGCACTGTTAATCTTATCAAAGAAAATAGATATACAAAAAAAAAGAAAAAATTCTAGTCTTTTTTTTTAAATAAAAATTCAATAAAAGATCGATAATAACAAATTTACAACGACTGATTAGCAGCTTTTAGTATTGATTAATGTGTATTTTTCGTGTTATGTTGCAGCGACAGTTCTTAATAAAAACTCATGATTGTAGCAATACAGATGGCCAAGACAGGAGGCCATCATGGCGATGGGTTGGTAGAATCGTTAGAACATCGAATAAAGTGTCATGCGGTATTTGTTTTAGTTCTTTTAGTTCTGAGTTCAAATTCTGCCGAATTTAACTTTACCTAGCAAACCCCACAGGGTCGATAAAATACATTATTTTACATGGGTTAGATTCAATTGGCCACATTGCTTGACTGATACTTTATTTTAGTTCGTTTAATTCTTTGAAATTTGGAAGGAAATTATTTTTATTTTAATATTTACAGTGATCCATGGCGGCGAGCTGGCAGAAACGTTAGCACGCCGGGCGAAATGCGTAGCCGTATTTCGTCTGCCGTTACGTTCTAAGTTCCAATTCCGCCGAGGTCGACTTTGCCTTTCATCCTTTCCGGGTCGATTAAATAAGTACCAGTTACGCACTGGGGTCGATGTAAAGGACTTAATCCGTTTGTCTGTCCTTGTTTGTCCTTTCTGTGTTTAGCCTCTTGTGAGTAGTAAAGAAATAGGTATTTTGTCTGTTTTTACGTTCTGATTTCAAATTCTGCAGAGGTCGACTTTACCTTTCGATAAATTAAGTATCAGTTCCGTACTCGGGTCGATCTAATCGACTGGCCCCCTCCTAGCAAACTTCGACCCTTGTGCCTAGAGAAGAAAAGAATATTTACATCGATCCTGGCGAGCTGGCAGAACTGTTAGCGTGTCGGACAAAATGCATAGCGGCATTTCTTCCGGTTCTTTATTTTCTAAGTTCAAATGCCGTCGAGGTCGATTTTGCATTTTCTCCTCTCGGGGTCTATCAAATAAGTATCAGTCAAGCACTGGGGTTGATGTAATCGACTCGCACCTCACCTTAATATTGTTGGTCTTGAGCCAAAACTTGAAACAAATATTTATGAGACTCAGTAAAAACAAATACCAGTAATATACTCGTGTAAGTTTTAAAATTTCATACAACTTCGTCTGCAAACATCAATCGTGTTTGTAGTCATTAGGAATCAATTATAACTAACGATGCTTAATTTATAAACATTGACGAAAGAAACAGAAACTTTTTTCTACTTCAACAGGAACCTGTCCATCACTACTTCCTGTTCTTCTCATTCAAAAGGCGAACAAATTTTTGATATCTTCATTTTTTATCTTCAACTGGTTTTATTTCTCCTTAAGAAAATAATTGTCTTCTTTCTTTTATTATTAATTTATCATCATCGCCGTCGACATTATCATCATCATCATCATCATCATTGGTTTAAATTTCTTGTATAATGTCACCATCATTTGGCAAGAGAAATTGCTTTTTTCCCATTCAGGAACCGCTATTTCAAGTCAAAAGGATTAATTCTATATAAGATTATATATTTAGCCTTGTTCTAAAATAAGAGGCTAAAGCAATATCCGCTTAAAGCTATGGGGGTCAAGGATTTCATTCTTTTCTCATTATATAATGAACGCCAATAAAAGGAATGGTAGCAGGATTAATACTTGCGCTACACTATAGACAATGGTTTCTTTCTTTGGCATATGTCCACTGATTATTTCCCAAGAACTATTCTTTCTTTTGATTGGAACCATCACATGACTAATATTTATGTGCGCAACACACTGGTGGAGGCACTACTTTAGTTGGTTTCAATGTCTTTAGTCTTTAGACTTTTCCTTATACAGGGTGCAGTAAAAAAAAGATCTTCCACAGTTTACAGATTGACAAATGTACGGTGTGCAACGGTCCAATCCATGATGGTAACTAAGAAAACATACTCATAACAAGAAAATTGCAGTAAAGCTGCGTGGTAGTGGTGTCAGAAGTAGCATGCAGACCATCATATAACTTGGTTTATTTTCATCTTCCGTTTTACTTTGACATGTGCATTGCTTTTTTAGTCTTCTCTTCCGTTTTACGAATTCAGTGTACACATGCGCATGCGTATTCATACTTCGTTTTCTGGTACCTATTCAAAACTGTTTATATATCATAACCATCTCACGAACGTGTGCTCGTGAAGCGCGCTTCACGCTCCGATGGTTGTGAGAAGAAGCAGTTAGACATTAGCTACATAAACGCAACGTTATCACGTGTCTAAGTTCACTTGTTAATGTGCATCGAAATGAAAGTGGCGAGCTGGCAGAATCGCTGAGGAAATTGCTTGCAACTTTTCGTCCGTCTTTACGTTTTGAGTTCAAATTCCATCGAGGTCCACTTCCCTTTCATCTCTTTCAGGGTCGATAAAATAAGTACCAGCTAAGCACTGGGGTTGATATAATTGACTTAAGGCCCTTCCCCGAAAATGCTGGCTTTGTGCCAATATTTAAAAGCAATATATATAGAAACAAGAGAAACGCGTCGAAGTAAAGTTTTCGTTGATCATGCTGTTCCCTGTCAAACGGTAAAGGCAGATGAGGAGGGATCTCATTGAGATGGAAACTGATTGGGACTGTGCTTGATAGGTTGCTCGGGAGGACCAAGGAATATACTGACAAATGGTGAATGCAGTATCGCACTGCAATAGTACATACCTCCACATCTGATCTGAACTGAACTAGCTAGCAGAAAAAGAGCATTCAAGAAACAGATGAGAAGAGAAGATTATATTCTCAGACCGAAGACCTAATCTGAAAGCTAGTAACAAACTGGACTCTGCTGAAGACACCTAAGATTCAGGCAGTGTTGTTAAACCGGGCAACATTTTAATTCTACAACTCAATAAATGAAAAAAAAAACTATTTATAATACGTTGTCAGGAGTTTGACTGACATTTATTCCTTTCATTTTTAATAATAGAGAAATTATTTCAACAACTAAAATGAACTGAATTGCGAGCCAGGTTCACCGATACTTTATGATGCGTAAAATAATTTCTACTCTAAACTACAAATTCGTAACGGTTCTGTGTATTGACGAATGCTTAGTTGATAGAATCAATCACATACAACATGCATACTGGTTTCAAATGTTGGTACAAAGCCAGCAATTTCGGGGGAGGGGTTAAGTCGATTACATCGAACCCAGTATGCAATTGGTACATAATTTATCGACCCCGAAAAAATGAAAGCCAAAGTCCACCTCGGCAGAATTTGAACTCAGAACGTAAAGACAGACGTAAATACCGCTAAGTATTTCACCCGGCGTGCTAACGTTTCTGCCAGCTAGCCGCCTTATGAGTGTTTCAATATTCTTTTCTATTCTAGGCACAAGGCCCGAAATTTTGGGGGAGTGGAGCCAGTCGATTAAATCGACCCCAATACGCAACTGGTACTTAGCTTATCGACTCCGAAAGGATGAAAGGCAAAGAAAGACGGAAGACAAAGTCGTCCTTGATTTTTATTAACTCTGAATGCAAAGAAACGAATGGAAATACCATGAAATATTTTGTCTGCTACTCTTCCGTTTCATTCGTCGCTTTGTTCTAGTAGTAGTAGTAGTAGTAGTAGTAGTAGTAGTAGTAGTAGTAACAAAGGTTTCTCGTTTAAGCACAAGGTCAGCAGTTTTGAGGGGAAAGGTGGGGGGGTCTTTATTTCATCGATTTCAAATGGACGAAAAGCAAAGTCGACCTCAGCATGACGACAACGACGACGATGACGACGATGATGATGATGTTGATGATGTTGATAACGATGATGATGAAGCTGATAACGATGATAACAATAACAAAACCAACAACAACAACAGCAGCAGCAACAATAATAATATATCGTTTAAGTAAATATCGGAATAAAAGATAAGTGAAATAGCTGTAGACATAAACATTATTCTGCTTCTCATTACGACTAAGATAATGCTTCTCGCTTTTGCAGACAGAAAGAGGAGAGCAAGAGATATGCTACATATGAATGAATGTGTATATGCATGCGTATAGTCGTACAAACACAGGTGCACATATACATACATACACAGTTAAGTTTTGCGTTTTACTAAGAGTGATGTAGAGGCACATGGCCAAGTGGTCTGAGCAGCGGACTCACGGTTGAGGGATCGTGGGTTCGAATCTCAGACCGGGCGATGTATGTGTTTATAAGCGAAATACCTAAGCTCCACGCAGCTCCAGCAGAAGGTAATGGCGAACTTCTGCTCACTCTTTCGCCACAGCTTTCTTATTTCTTATTTCTTATTCCGCCGAGGTCAACTTTGCCTTTCATCCTTTCGGAGTCGATTAAATAAGTACCATTTACGCACTGGGGTCGATATAATCGACTTAATCCGTTTGTCTGTCCTTGTATGTCCCCTCTGTGTGTAGCCCCTTGTGAGCAGTAAAGAAATAAGAATCGTTTGCACGCCTGGTAAAATGCTTAGCTGTATTTCGCCCGACTCTGCGTTCTGAGTTCAAATTCCGCCGAGGTCAACTTTGCCTTTCATCGTTTCGGGATCGATAAATTAAATACCAGTCAAATGCTGAGGTCGACTTACCCCCTCCCCCAAAATTTCAGGCCTTGTGCCTATAGTAGAAATTATTATCAATTGAGTGAAAATACTCGACACACACACACAGAGCCTGCAAATACACCCATACGCACACAACACACACATACATATATATGCATACACACAAACATGTATATGCTTATATATATATATATATATATATGGATATATTTATATATGTCCATTAGGGCCTACTCCATTTCACCCTGCACTACCCCACTTAGTTCGTTTGATAGCTGCAAGGCTCTTTCTGTTGTACTTGTGGTATTTGTATAATCATTATAATTTTTCTCTTCTGTTGTATATAGCCGTAAGGCTTCGCGTTGTTATATATGCATAATTCTTCGTCTGTTGTATTTATGTATTGTCATTTTTGTTTCTGTCTCACTATACATTCGCTAGCTTTTCCCCCGGTAGCTTAATAACAGCACTGGCACCTATAAGATTGAGTGGTCTCAATGATAACGGAGCGAAACTATAATGATATTTTGATTCATTGACGTTCCGTGTATCGTGTGTGTCTTTGTCTATATTACCCGTCCGTTAAGTTTTCATCTAGTTTCCCGCCTGCTCTGCTTCCGTCTAACTTTTTCTCCTTGTTGTGTTCTGTCTATTCAATACTTGATATATATATATATATATATATATATATATATATATATATATATATATATATATATTCATAGATAGATAGTAACGTATGTAGATATATGCATGTATGTATATATAGACATATGTATAGATACACACATATAATGCGTGTGCATGTGTGGTGTATATATATATCTATACACAATACACGCACGTGAAAACACACACACAAACTTACGTATGTGTATGTATATATGTGTCATAGAGAGAAAAAAAAGAGTAATGTTTGTGTGTGAAAGTGTATGTGAGAGCAAGTAAGAGAAGGATAAAGAGAGAGTGAGAGAGAGAGCATGCATGTGGTTTTCAGGTGTATATCGTTAAGTGGTACAATCGCAAAACAAAAAAAGCAAAAGGTTAAAAAATAAAAATAAAATGAAATAAAATAGAAAATAAAGTTATCTTTTTGGCACTTTTTTTTTTTTGCTAGCAATTCACAAAAATTTGTGAATACAATTTACTTTCATGAAATAAATAAAGAAAAGAAAAGAGAAAGAAAGAAGGAAGGAACTGGTGTATAACTGGTGACTCGCAAATGTACTCGCTTGAAATGTTGAATATAAGACGCTATCTCTCTCTAAAGTCTTTGCAAGAATGATACTGTGCAAGCTTGAAACTTTATTTTTTGTGTCATGCTCTAGTACTTTGGTGAGGAGAATGGTAGTCGCAGATGGTCTCCACCTGTTTACTAGAACTCTTTAATGTTTTTTTACAAGTAGTAAAAGCTGATGACGAGGCATTAAAAAGTATTTGCACTGGTTTCATTCATTAGAGTGCGGCCATATTGGGCCGTGCTGTATAGGGACCGGCAATTCAAAGAATAAACCCAACGTTTCGCCTGCGTGTCGTAAACGGCAACCAAAAGAATTTGAGATAGGATTTGCACTCCGACCTCTTAAAATCATCACCAGCAACGACTACCCAAAACAGTACACGGGCGGGATGCCGAATGCACTTTTGCCGAAGGACAAGAAAACGAAGCCAAGAAGCCGAACGGACACAATGCCGAACGGACAAGATGCCGAAATGGCATGCAAAAAATAAATTTAATCTCGTTAAATCTTAAGTACCAAATTAGTGAATTGGTAATTAGACTATGTAGGTAGGAATGGGAGTTTTTTTTAAAAATCATTATTGTGACCGTTCACCTTTATGTCCGTTCGGCATTGTGTCCGTTCGGCTTCTTGGCTTCGGCTTCTTGTCCTTCGGCAAAAGAGCATTCGGCATTCTGTCCGCGCACGCCCAAAACAAGCCCATGGGTTGAAGGGTTTTCGCCTGAGTGGTGCGAAGGCATCATGCGCCAGGATGTGGGTGTCACCAACAAATGATGAATGCAGTGACACGCTCTTACAGCACAAGTCCTCATGCAGCTATTACATATTGGGACAGCTCATTGAAGAATATTGCCTGTCATATTTCAACGTGGTATTTATTTTATGAAATATCTATGGAATATCGCGTAAATACATTCTTTTCTACTCTAGGCACAAGGCCCAAGATTTTTATGGAGGGGGGGGGAGCAGTCGATTAGATCAACCCCAGTACGCAACTGGTACTTAAGTTATCGACCCCGAAAGGATGAAAGGTAAAGTCGATCTCGGCGGAACTGCATAAATATATTGCTGTATATTTTTGTATCGAAGCAAAGAGGTAAATGGCAAAATATATGATTATATCGACTCCAGTGCGTAACTGGTACTTACTTTTTCGACACCGAAAGGATGAAAGGCAAAGTCGACTTCGACGGAATTTGAACTCAGAACATAGCGGCAGACGAAATACCTATTTGTTTACCACCCACAAGGGGCTAAACACAGAGTGGACAAACAAGGACAGACAAACGGATTAAGTAGATTATATCGACCCCAGTGCGTAACTGTTACTTATTTAATCGACCCCGAAAGGATGAAAAGCAAAGTCAACCTCGACGGAATTTGAACTCAGAACGTAATCGCAGACGAAATACTGCTAAGCATTTCGCACGGCGTGCTAACGTTTTTACCACGTCGCCACCTGTGCGCCAAATACATACTACGAGATAAACGGCAAAGGGATTGGCATTAGACGTAATTGCTGAGTTTAACAAATGAATCCCTCGGCCCGAAGCACGAGCTATTTCTATTCATCTTTATTCCTGGGTGTTTACAGAAATTTACCGAATTAAGATGCTTGAACATGTTTGCATCCGCTTTCATTTTGGTTAGTTCTACTTGTTTTTGCTCGTTTGTTTCTGTTATTGAATTGCGGCCAAGCTGGGGCACTGCTTTGATGTGTTTACTCGGAAAAAATCAATCTTAATTTTAAAGTGTGGTACTTATTCTAGTAGTTCTTTTGCCGAACCGCTAGGTTACGGGGCACATAAACAGACCAGACGTTGGCGGGGAACGAACACGAAGACACACACAGTTCATACATACATACATACATACATACATACATACATACATACATACATACATACACACATACACACATACATACATACACACACACACACATACATACGCACATACAGATATACATGTATACACACAATTGCACACACATATATGTAGGCATATATATATGCATTATTAATGTTATGGCCATCTCTTATGTGTTTAAGAGTACACTGTATTTTTATATGAATTGTATATATATATATATATATTATTTATATGTAGGTATATATATATACATATATAAGCGCGTATGTATAGGTTATGTATATGTATGTGTGCGTGCATATGTATATATATATATAATATATATATATATATATATATATATATATATATATATATATATAATATATATATATATATGTGTGTGTGTGTGTGTGTATGTATGTGTGTGTGTGTGTGTATAAACACATGTATGTATGTATATATGTATATATGACGGGCTTCCACACAGTTTCTGTTTACCAAATTCACTCACAAGGCATTTGTCAGCCCTGGCTTTAGTAGAAGATAGCTAAGGTGTCGCACAGTCTGACGGAACCCGAAACCTCATATTTGCAAAACGACCTTTTTACCAATATAGAACCAAACCTCCACTAATGTTTTGTTTCTTCGTTTTTTTTTTACGTAAAATAAACTGTGTCGTCGAAAATTCGTGTATTTGTCGGGGGCCATTTTCGACTTACGAAATACGCAAAAATTCTGGTTATTTCCTATTCCAGAATCAAATTACTTTCATGAAGAAAGAAAGAAAATCTCCCACAAAATACCAATAGTTACTTGATTAGTCTCCATAGAAAATGTATAGCTGGTGGTTACTTCAACAACATTCTTGAAGATAATCAGATCTGTTTACTGATTCCAGTAGTTATTGCAGAAATTGTTGATGATGATAACGATGGTGTTGTTGTCGCTGTTGTTGTCGTTAGGCCGAGGTTAATGGCATAAACAAGACGTTCTAGATAATGTCTTTCTGGTTAAACATTTTTCTTCTAGTCAGAATTACCGATGATAAAGTTTATACGCAAATACATATACAAATGTATGTGTATGAGTACACACACACACACACACACACACACACACACACACACACACATACACACACATACATACACACGTATGATCACTATCTATTACTGCCTGCGTTCATATTAAGGAGTAAAGGCGGCGGCGTAGCAGAAACGTTACCACGCCGGACGATTTGCTTAGCAGCCAATTTCTTCTGATGTTTTACGGGCTGAGTTCAAATCATGCCGAGGTCAACTTCGCTTTTAATCCTTTCAGGGATCGATAAAATGAGTACCAGCTGAGCACTAATCGATTAGCTACCTTCCTTAAAATTTCAGGCCTTTACCAATTATAGAAAGAGTATTGGTTTCAAGTTTTTCCGTAAGGGCAGCATTATGGAGAAGGAGATAAGCCGATTACATCAACCCCAGTGCTTGACTGGTACTTATTTTATCGACTCCGAAAGTATAAAAGGCAAGGTCAATCTCAGTGAATTTCGAACTTAGAATATAAAGAGGAACGAAATGCTTTTGGGATTTCGTCCGGCATGCTAACGATTGTTAGTTTGTCTTATAAAACAGGGTGATTCAAAAGTCTCCATACGTAGGAAAACTTTATTTTCATTATTATTAGGCGTAGGAGTGGCTGTGTGGTAAGTAGCTTGCTTACCAATCACATGGTTCCGGGTTTAGTCCACTGCGTGGCACCTTGGGCAAGTGTCTTCTACTATAGCCTCGGGCCGACCAAAGCCTTGAGTGGAATTGGTAGACGGAAACTGAAAGAAGGCCGTCGTATATATGTATATATATATGTGTGTCTATGTGTGTTTGTGCGTCTGTGTTTGTCCCCCAACGTCGCTTGACAACCGATGCTGGTATGTTTACGTCCCTGTAACTTAGCGGTTCGACAAAAGAAACCGATAGAATAAGTACTAGGCTTACAAAGAATAAGTCGTGGGTTCGATTTTCTCGACTAAAGGCGGTGCTTCAGCATGGCCGCAGTTAGATGACTGAAACAAGTAAAAGAGTAAAGTGAATAAATCAGTCATATTTGTACAATATCCAAATTTTATCAACTTTTCAAATACAATCCTTTATAATTAATTATAAAAATACCATGCGACTTTTTTTTATATATACAACAAACGGTTACAGAGGTCCAGTATTGTGAAATAAGAAACAAAGTGGCTGAGAACAACTGGTTTAAATTGGTTAAATGATAAAGCATGTATATACAACAACAACAAAAACACACCAAACGAAAGATAAATACCTAGATAAGAGATACACTCGTCTCCATTGAGACGCCAGAAGTGAAAATATGGCTGAAGTGTAACATAATTCAGACAATTTACAAAGAACAATACTTTTTGTTTAAGTTCTGATGAAAAAAAAATATCGTATTTTCAATGCGTCGGTTCAATATATGAAGGGATATGAGGTAAATATTGTTAATTAAGCTTATATATATATATGCAGCAAATTATACTTGTATGCATTATCTATCTATCTATCTATCTATCTATCTATCTATCTATCTATCTATCTATCTATCTATCTATCTATCTATCTGTCTGTCTGTCTGTCTGTCTGCCTGTCTGTGAGTGTGTGTGGAGAGAGAGAGAGAGAGAGAGAGAGAGAGAGAGAGAGAGAGAAACAGAAAGGGGTGCAGAGACAGAGACAGACAGACATAGATAGATAGATAGATAGATAGATAGATAGATAGATAGATAGATATATAGATATAGATAGCGCTAAAGACATACATATATATATTTATACATACACACACGCACTCACTCACACACATACATATGTATATATACATATCATATGTAATATATATATATATATATATATGCGTGTTTGTGAATATGTATGTACACATAGACACACACACATTATATATATGTATATATGTGTATATATATATATATATAGAGAGAGAGAGAGAGAGAAATTTATATACATATTCATTCATATATACATATATATTATATGTTCATTATACACACTCTCTCTCTCTCTCTCTCTCTCTCTCTCCCACACACACACATACACACACTCACGATATCCATTAATGAACTTTATTAGCCCTGGAATGGCCAAATGGTTTGCACTCATGAGGCTCTATGCTAATTGTTCCTATACGAGTGATCCTTGCCATACGCACCGCATCTTACAGAGTCAGCTTAGGGATTACATTAAGAGTACACGTGTCAGAGGATTATTCAACCACTGACACGCTAATTCAATGAGTCGGCCGTTAGGTTTATTGAATAATTGAAACACTCATCGCCGAAAGCAGCTGGGGGTCCGTTTATCTTTTCCGCGATCGATACATATTTGATCAATTAACTACAGATCAACGAATGAATGAATGAATGAATGACTGAACGTGAGATTTGAACTCAGAACGTAAAGGAATGCCACTAAATGCCACAAGCCTTTCTCTATCGCCCTCCTAAATCTGATAACAAGCGCTTTCTTATCTTTCTTTCTACTACAAGCACAAGGTCAGAAATTTTGTGGGAGGGGGAATAATCGATCATATCGACTCCAGTGCTCGACTAGTGTTTTATTTTATCGAAAAGAGGAAAAGCAAGGTTGGTTTCGGAGGAATTTGAACTCAGAACGTAAAGGAATGTAGCTAAATACCACAACGATGAATCCAAACAAACAAATGTATTTCCGTAGTGTGGAGTTGTTTTAGCTTTGTAATATAACCTTATTTGGTAAACAGATAAAAAGATAAATCGATAAACAAAATAAAATGCTCTAAAATATTTCGTGTATTTATGAAAGCAGTAGAAGTTTTAAAAGAATATTCTGGAGTTACTCATTTATCCGTATCAGGAGTGTCAGTAAATGATTAATAAACGCAAACAATATTGACATTGCTGTCTACCACACACTCCTACAATGGTTATAAGTGTTACGTCATAAAAGGATAAAAATCTATGTCACCGCCGAGGAAGTATTTCTCGATTCTAAACCAGCAAGTGGTGATTTTTCATGCTGTTATTAATTTGACATTCTAAATGATTTTACAGAAGTTTCTGGTGTTTATGTTTTATTGAGAAAAAAAACTCCACGTTCAGTCGAAATAGCATCGGTTGTCTATGAATGAAATTTACAAGAAGTCTTTGATAAATTAATTCAATTGCCGTCCACAGGCGGCGAATTGGCTGTCGTTAAGCGGCAGACAGAATACCATACGGTATTTGTTCTGTCTATCTGTGCTTCAAATTCCGTCCGGGTTGTCAACTTTACCTTTCATGTATCCGGGTTCAATAAAATGCTAGTCAAGTACTGGGGACCGCTCGTATGGCTGTCCGTCTGTTTGTTTGTTTTTTTCTCAATCTCTCTCAATCGTAACCGATTCATAAAAAAAGAGAAGAGCGAGGGGGAGGGGAGAGAGGTACTGATAGATAGGGATAAGAAGCGACACCAGTATTCTGGGATTATTCTCTCGGATAATCTGTTTCATGGCGTTTTTGGCTGAAATAGCCGAAATGACAACGTTGCGAGTTCGTATGTTCTCGTATGCAACCATTTCGTTACGTTTTTCAGCGAGAGACTTAACTCTAGACGTTTTACTAAGCTAAGGGGAAGGCGTATATTACTTGGTATATTACTAAATATTTGTGAAGGGTATGTATGTATGTATGTATGTATGTATGTATGTATGTATGTCATAAAAGACAAACACCCTATCTAGAATGAGTTCAATCTTCCCTTATATTCTTCTTACTGAATCCGGGGCTAACATGGACGTTATTTGACTCCCGAAGTCCTTTATCTTTATGAATTTACACTAGTAGCTGTGATTAATACGCACATGTTAAAGAGATAATTTATCTTATATATGCAAATAATGTCTCTCTTTCTTTCTCTCTCTCTCTCCTCTCTCTCACTCACTCACTCAATATTCTTTGTTAAAAATGCTTCTTTATCAGATTTAGTTACCCATCAAAGTATGAACTCAGGCCAGTAATTATCTCAGACAAATTTGCATACTTTCTGTTGTCAATTAGTCAGTGACGAATATTTCCTCGTAATCTATTCATTAGAAGTTTGTTTTACTCAGTTATTTCTCTATACGCTGTGATAAGAAACAATAGCCAGTTCCGGTTCCCTTTATCGACCCAACCAATCAGTAACCTTTAAACCGGATCTCTTTCAATATAAACAAATAAAGAGGAGAAGCCAAAATATTTTTGGATATTGCCCTGATAACGAACACGAAAATTTGAAGAACCTTAAAGGATGGTTTCACATACACGTAACCGCAAGACAATTTAGAACTCATTAGTGTTTTCTATAATTTAAGTTGATCTAATAATCTAAAACATCAGTTCTGTTTTCCGGCATGGTCACTGTCCGAAACGTAATTATTTTTTGGACTTGTTTCAGGTTTCAAGATTATCATGTTTAAACTAACATGATGTTTTAGTGAGATAAATGACACAAATGTCTTATTTTATTCATCATTGCGAAGTGATCGTTAGTTGAGGAAACAGAGCGTTAGGATATCAACAAAACGTGATGGTGATTTTCGTATTCGGAAATTAGACAAGCAATGATATTTAATTCTCATGCGTTTTGTCATCATTACTATGTAGTATATAGTTTTCTACTGCAAGCTATGGGATCACAATGTATTTGGTTTCTTTTGACATGATTTTACATACCAGAGAAGGCAGCGAAATGCAAAGTTGTGATGTTCTGTTCTAAGAGTATCAGTGGAATAAATTAAATGAAAGGAAGTGATTTCAAGCAGTGATTAAAATGGTGTCGTGGACGCTATGCCCCGGGTTTTTCTGTGCTTTGTTGCCTGCAATATTCTTATGAGCCTAACTGAGAAGAATACATCTTTAAATTACGAATCTCTGCTCTCTCAATTGATTGTTCGATTCCTAATTCATTGAGATTGCCGTTCGTGTCCGTTTAACTATACTCCGATCGGAAGGATAGAAATTAAAGTAATAGTGAAGGCTGTGAGCTAGCAGAAACGTTAGCACGCCGGGCGAAATGCTTAGTTGCATTTCGTCTGTCGTTACGTTCTGAGTTCAAATTCCGCGAGGTCGATCTTGCCTTTCATCCTTTCGGGGTGGGGTCGATGTAATCGACTTAATCCCTTTGTTTGCCCTTGTGTGTCCTCTCTATGTTTAGCCCCTTGTGGGCAATAAAGAAATAAGAAGTTAAAGCAAAACTGAGCAGAGTTAAACCGATGGAAATAGATGGCCTAATCTAAGTACTGTTAGTTTTTCAAACAACTACTCTGAAAATTCTACCGACCCGTTACTCTATGAATATACATTTCATATGGATACTAAAGTAGAATAGCACCCTGACATAAAAATAATCAAATAAAAATATAATACGGGAAATTTTGCAAGCGTTTCTTGAGGAGAATGAAGATTTAACATTTGGGGGTGATGTCCTGATGTCCTTCATCTTTAAAAAATGTACAACTATATCTCATGGCAGTATTTTTGTGACGTGCAGGTGACATCGAATTCCTGACGTTCAGATTGATTACAGACGAGACTGTTTTCGCTTAGTTTACTTGCTGCTATTGTCACGCGTGCTTAAGTCGTTGAGCTGGTTGAATTGTTAGCACACCGTATAAAATGCTTAGCGGCTTTTGTTCTGGCTCTATGTTCTGAGATCAAATCCTACGGATGTCGATTTTGCTTTTCTTCTTTAAAGAACCAGTTAAATACTGAGAACGATTTAATTGACTATCCTTTTCCCCTCAAACTGCTGGCTTTGAGCCAACATTTGAAGTCATTGTTACCATTGGTTGTCTGACTTAAAGACTAGTTAAAATATGAAGGATTATAAGCCGTGGTAACTTAGAATTACTGATGTAATATAGAGTAGAAATGAATGCGGTCGTCTTTCAGCCAATTAGCTATTAAGTGTCAATCCAATTATCATTTTTATCGATGATTTCGACACGTCGTTCAGGACAGTGCTAAATTAAACCGTTATTCCTCTCCGACTAACAGAAACCATCTTGTGTTCATACTAAGGACAAACGAAGCTTCAACACAGTCATGTTGCCCATCGCATTTGGAACTAAAGTTGCCACAGTATAAACTCTGCAGTGACCTATTCTCTTTACTAACCGGTGCAGAGTTCGTGGAGAACGCAAAGTCACGTGTGCCCATGAACTCAAACTCAGGAATTTTCTATTTGCGAGCTTGTACGAAAGCTCACAAATTATGCCGATATATTTTCAGGTTGTGTACACATCATACGTATCCACATGCTTGATACGCATACTACATGGAATACTATTTCTTATACTCGTGCAAAGTCATTGTACAAACGTCCGCACAAGCATGAATAAATTAAAGCAGCGAGCTGGCAGAAACATTAGCACACCGAGCGAAATGCTTAACAGTATTTCGTCTGTCATTACGTTCTGAGTTCAAATTCCGCCGAGGTCGACTTTGCCATTCATCCTTTCGGGGTCGAATAAATAAGTACCAGTTACGCACTGGGCTCGATGTAATCGACTTAATCTGATTGTCTGTCATTGTTTGTTCTCTCTGTGTTTAGCCCCTTGTGGGTAGTAAAGAAATAGGTATTTCGTCTGCCGCTACGTTCTGAGTTCAAATTCCGCCGAGGTTGACTTTGCCTTTCCTGCTTTCGGGGTCGATAAATAAGTACCAGTTACGCACTGAGGTTGATATGATCGACTTAATCCGTTTGTCTGTCCTTGTCTGTCCCCTCTGTGTTTAGCCCCTTGTGGGTAGTAAAGATATAGGTTTTTCGTCTGCCGTTACGTTCTGAGTTCAAATTCTGCCGAGGTTGACTTTGCCTTTCATCCTTTCGGGGTCGATAAATTAAGTACCAGTTACGCACTGGGGTCGATGTAATCGACTTAATCCCTTGGTCTGTCCTTGTTTGTTCCCTCTATGTTTAGCCCCTTATGGGCAATAAAAGAAATAACAAACATATGATTCGTCGGTTCATTTAGCGATTCGTCAACAAATTCACACCGTACACACATACACGCACATCCATGCACAATACACTGCACACACACACATGCACACATGCACCACACACACACACACACACACACACACACACACACACAATCACACATCTAAACATATATGCGTCATTACATCACCAGTAAACATTCGTAGATCGCTGTATTCGTTGATATATATATCAGTGACGTTCCACAATTTATCGTGGTTGATATAGCTTGTCACAGCTTAGCTGATTTATCAACGTTTATCGACCAGTAGCGAACGTGAATAAAACCATTTTAATTGTTATCACGAATTTTCGTTATTTTGGCTGGGATTTACTATTCTTTGCAGCTCTAGAACAACTAATCTCCATAACTATAGCGAAAATATTCGCTTATCAGCCAGATTACACTGTCTCTTTAGAGGAAGAATAAGCAACGACCAAAGAATGAGTAGCAGGGGTTCCAACATATTATGAAGAAAAATCAGGATAGTTATAAATATTATATATATATATATATATTTTATGATTACAATGAAACACACACATACATACACGCATGCGCAAACATACACATACATACACACAGAGAGGATGGCGGCTAGATAAGGCGGCTGATTTAATTAAGTGGTATCTCTCTAATAATATTCAAAGTATTCATTAAAATTAATACACGATATTTACACACATACACACACACATGCGTGTGTGTGTGCCACAAAAATTCGCTATTACACCACGTCTATTTTGCCACAACATTGTTCCTGCAACAGGATGAATCCAAATAATACATACTATAATATATATCTACACCCACACATACACACACACACACACAACACACACACACACACACACAAACACACACACACACACATAATATATATATATATATATATCATAATATATATAGATATATAAAGATACTATATATATATATATACTTTGAGTATGGTAGATGAGTTCAGCAAAAATTTAGATTCAGATGAATAGGGTACTTAAGTTGAGGCACCAGAATTTGGTACGGTATTAGGATCTTTTCCTTTTGAATGGCACATGTCAACACAATTTCTAGTTAACTAAACACTTTAAAACTTCGTATACTGGTAGAATGTGTCAAATGTGTCTTGAGAAAATTGTAATTCGTTTGTTTAACGTTGTTTAATTTTTCGAATTTTAACCAATCAATTGCCTCTAATTGAGCTAAAATCATTTGCTGCGTCTAAAACTGAGACAACATCCTGTCACTAACCCTAACCCTCACCCTCACCCTCACCCTAACCCTAAATTTTAGCCTTTCGTTTTTTTTTTCTTAATTGTAAAAGATCCCGGTATTATCCATACAACTTCAAACTAAGGTGATTAAAACCAAATAAGCAACATTACCTCTGCATTACCTCTGGATATCCTTGTTGCTTATTTTGATTATAATATATATTATATATATATATATATATATTATATTATAATCATATAGCAATTAAGGACAACTACTTAATAAGGAAAACTTAACAAGAATTGTCAGGTAGATAGCGTAAAAACCTCATAAGAGAAAAAATTTCGAAAATAATTATTTCTTATTGAACATATTCATTTTATATATAGAGGGCATTATACATACATGCAGGAGGCATTCTACATACACGCCATAACGCTAAGAGGGACAATCAGTCATTTCTACCAAATATTACTAATCCCACCGAATGCATTTTTCAAAGAAAGACATTTAAAATATATAGACCTGTATCACAGTGATTTCATACTTACGTAATCATCAGCAGGCCTGAATATACTATAAATAAACAACGACCCCCGCTTCGTTTAAGCCGATCAGCTAACTGATCAACATCAACGAGGCACAATGGTTGAGTTTTATATATACTATATCCGGATGAATGGCAAACTTTTACGAATTGCATTTCGGGAGAGGAAAAGTTTTTTCGGAATAAAAATTTAGCAATTAAGGACAACTACTTAATAAGGAAAACTTAACAAGAAATTGTCAGGTAGATAGCGTAAAAAACTCATAAGAGAAAAAATTTCGAAAATAATTATTTCTTATTGAACATTTCATTTATATATAGAGGGCATTATACATACATGCCAGGAGGCATTCTACATACACGCCATACGCTAAGAGGGACAATCAGTCATTTCTACCAAAAATATTACTAATCCCACCGAATGCAATTTTTCAAAGAAAGACATTTAAAAATATAGACCTGTATCACAGTGATTTCATACTTACGTAATCATCAGCAGGCCTGAATATACTATAAATAAACAACGACCCCGCTTCGTTTAAGCCGATCAGCTAACTGATCAACATCAACGAGGCACATGGTTGAGTTTATATATACTATATCCGGATGAATGGCAAACTTTTACGAATTGCATTTCGGGAGAGGAAAAGTTTTTTCGGAATAAAAATTTAGCAATTAAGGACAACTACTAATAAGGAAAACTTACAAGAAATTGTCAGGTAGATAGCGTAAAAACCTCATAAGAGAAAAAATTTCGAAAACAATTATTTCTTATTGAACATATTCATTTATATATAGAGGGCATTATACATACATGCCAGGAGGCATTCTACATACACGCCATACGCTAAGAGGGACAATCAGTCATTTCTACCAAAAATTACTAATCCCAACGAATGCAATTTTTCAAAGAAAGACATTTAAAAATATATAGACCTGTATCACAGTGATTTCATACTTACGTAATCATCAGCAGGCCTGAATATACTATAAATAAACAACGACCCCGCTTCGTTTAAGCCGATCAGCTAATGATCCACATCAACGAGGCACATGTTGTTGAATATATAATGAATATGTTCAATAAGAAATAATTATTTTCGAAATTTTTTCTCTTATGAGGTTTTTACGCTATCTACCTGACAATTCTTGTTAAGTTTTCCTTATTAAGTAGTTGTCCTTAATGCTAAATTTTTATTCCGAAAAAACTTTTCCTCTCCCGAAATGCAATTCGTAAAAGTTTGCCATTCATCCGGATATAGATATATAAACTCAACCATGTGCCTCGTTGATGTTGATCAGTTAGCTGATCGGCTTAAACGAAGCGGGGTCGTTGTTTATTTATAGTATATTCAGGCCTGCTGATGATTACGTAAGTATGAAATCACTGTGATACAGGTCTATATTTTTAAATGTCTTTCTTTGAAAAATTGCATTCGGTGGGATTAGTAATATTTTGGTAGAAATGAACTGATTGTCCTCTTAGCGTATGGCGTGTATGTAGAATGCCTCCTGGCATGTATGTATAATGCCCTCTATATATAATGAATATGTTCAATAAGAAATAATTATTTTCGAAATTTTTTCTCTTATGAGGTTTTACGCTATCTACCTGACAATTTCTTGTTAAGTTTTCCTATTAAGTAGTTGTCCTTAATTGCTAAATTTTTATTCCGAAAAAACTTTTCCTCTCCCGAAATGCAATTCGTAAAAGTTGCCATTCATCCGGATATAGTATATATAAACTCAACCATGTGCCTCGTTGATGTTGATCAGTTAGCTGATCGGCTTAAACGAAGCGGGGTCGTTGTTTATTTATAGTATATTCAGGCCTGCTGTGATGATTACGTAAGTATGAAATCACTGTGATACAGGTCTATATATTTTTAAATGTCTTTCTTTGAAAAATTGCATTCGGTGGGATTAGTAATATTTTGGTAGAAATGACTGATTGTCCCTCTTAGCGTATGGCGTGTATGTAGAATGCCTCCTGGCATGTATGTATAATGCCCTCTATATATAAATGAATATGTTCAATAAGAAATAATTATTTTCGAAATTTTTTCTCTTATGAGGTTTTACGCTATCTACCTGACAATTTCTGTTAAGTTTTCCTTATTAAGTAGTTGTCCTTAATTGCTAAATTTTTATTCCGAAAAAATTTTCCTCTCCCGAAATGCAATTCGTAAAAGTTTGCCATTCATCCGGATATAGTATATATAAACTCAACCATGTGCCTCGTTGATGTTGATCAGTTAGCTGATCGGCTTAAACGAAGCGGGGTGGGTCGTTGTTTATTTATAGTATATTCAGCCTGCTGATGATTACGTAAGTATGAAATCACTGTGATACAGGTCTATATATTTTTAAATGTCTTTCTTTGAAAAATTGCATTCGGTGGGATTAGTAATATTTTGGTAGAAATGACTGATTGTCCCTCTTAGCGTATGGCGTGTATGTAGAATGCCTCCTGGCATGTATGTATAATGCCCTCTATATATAAATAATATGTTCAATAAGAAATAATTATTTTCGAAATTTTTTCTCTTATGAGTTTTTACGCTATCTACCTGACAATTTCTTGTTAAGTTTTCCTTATTAAGTAATTGTCCTTAATTGCTAAATTTTTATTCCGAAAAAACTTTTCCTCTCCCGAAATGCAATTCGTAAAAGTTTGCCATTCATCCGGATATAGTATATATAAACTCAACCTGTGCCTCGTTGATGTGATCAGTTAGCTGATCGGCTTAAACGAAGCGGGGTCGTTGTTATTTATAGTATATTCAGGCCTGCTGATGATTACGTAAGTATGAAATCACTGTGATACAGGTCTATATATTTTTAAATGTCTTTCTTTGAAAAATTGCATTCGGTGGGATTAGTAATATTTTTGGTAGAAATGACTGATTGTCCCTCTTAGCGTATGGCGTGTATGTAGAATGCCTCCTGGCATGTATGTATAATGCCCTCTATATATAAATGAATATGTTCAATAAGAAATAATTATTTTCGAAATTTTTTCTCTTATGAGGTTTTTACGCTATCTACCTGACAATTTCTTGTTAAGTTTTCCTTATTAAGTAGTTGTCCTTAATTGCTAAATTTTTATTCCGAAAAAACTTTTCCTCTCCCGAAATGCAATTCGTAAAAGTTTGCCATTCATCCGGATATAGTATATATAAACTCAACCATGTGCCTCGTTGATGTTGATCAGTTAGCTGATCGGCTTAAACGAAGCGGGGTCGTTGTTTATTTATAGTATATTCAGGCCTGCTGATGATTACGTAAGTATGAAATCACTGTGATACAGGTCTATATATTTTTAAATGTCTTTCTTTGAAAAATTGCATTCGGTGGGATTAGTAATATTTTGGTAGAAATGACTGATGTCCCTCTTAGCGTATGGCGTGTATGTAGAATGCCTCCTGGCATGTATGTATAATGCCCTCTATATATAAATGAATATGTTCAATAAGAAATATTATTTTCGAAATTTTTTCTCTTATGAGGTTTTTACGCTATCTACCTGACAATTTCTTGTTAAGTTTTCCTTATTAAGTAGTTGTCCTAATTGCTAAATTTTTATTCCGAAAAAACTTTTCCTCTCCCGAATGCAATTCGTAAAAGTTTGCCATTCATCCGGATATAGTATATATAAACTCAACCATGTGCCTCGTTGATGTTGATCAGTTAGCTGATCGGCTTAAACGAAGCGGGGTCGTTGTTTATTTATAGTATATTCAGGCCTGCTGATGATTACGTAAGTATGAAATCACTGTGATACAGGTCTATATATTTTTAAATGTCTTTCTTTGAAAAATTGCATTCGGTGGGATTAGTAATATTTTTGGTAGAAATGACTGATTGTCCCTCTTAGCGTATGGCGTGTATGTAGAATGCCTCCTGGCATGTATGTATAATGCCCTCTATATATAAATGTATATATACATATATATATAATATGAGGGGTTTAGTTCACTGGTGATCTAAACGAATAGGTACTCTGAGTAAGTGCTATAATTGGTCATCCGTTAGCTTCGAAGTTCACAGCTCTCTCTCTCTCTCTCTCTCTCTGTATATATATATATATATATATATATATATATGTGTGTGTGTGTGTTGTGTGTGTGTGTGTGTGTGTGTGCGCGCGTGTGTGTGTGTGTATGTATATACTCTGTCATTCATTTCAGCCATGCAGCTGCGGTCATGCTGGAGCCCCCCCTCTCTCTCTCTCCTATCGCGGGGCTCCAAGCAACTATAATGGTGAATCACGCGTAGGAACTTTTATATAAACTTCTGTTTATCCTTATTTTTCCTATAGGTAGATAGATATATGTATGTATGTATGTATGTATGTATGTATGTATGTATGTATGTGTGATTGTGTATATTTACAGGATGATGCAGATAAAATGACCGATTTAAATAAGTCAGATCTCTACTAATATTCATTAATAAAGAATTAAAATAAGCTCACTACGGTATATTCATAACATTAATAACATCAATATATTCATAACAATATCAATATATTCATAACAAAATAACTAATAATAATTCACTTGAAAAAAAAAATAACCGTATAATCTGAATTAAAATATTAGATACGTACTTGGACATAGATTCCGTCAAATACTACGGCTATGTTGAATGTTTCATGAATAATTTTCTTGCAGATTATTCTGACTCAGCTGTGATTTCAACAAAAGAAATCACAAAATACTCTTTCAGAAGAACTTTGATTTTTTTATTCTAGGCTCCTTGCGGAACATGTCATAGCTATTGATCTCTGATTCAATAATCTTTCTAAATCTAGAGACTTTGTATCGTTTATCTTTTATTTATTTCAGTCATTAGAATGAGGCTGGGACCTCGCTTTGAAGAGCTTTTAGTCGAATGAATCGATCTCAGTGCTTATTGATTTTTTAAGCCTGGTACTTACTCTGTTGATCTTTTTTGCAGAGAATTGTCAAACTTGGGTACGGATTAAGTAGATCACCACTGTCATCCAAGTAGATCACCACTGGATTTGAACTCAGAAAGGAAAAAGCCATGACAAATCCCAACGCAAGATATCCCGTTCGATGCTCTAGGGATCCACAGTCTTAAACTAGTATTTATTTATGAATGCTGGAAGGAGTAAAAACAAAGCCTACCTCGGCGGGATTTGAGCCCAGAAACCGGGTTAAACTTTTTCCCCCTCATTGTGGCACACATCCATCAATTTTTAGGGAAATGGGCTAGCAGATTACTTTGACTGCAAGGATCAATTTGTATTTTATTTTATCGATCTCGAAAGGAGGAAAGGAAAAGTCAACCTCGGCAGAATTTGAACTCAGAATGTAATGAATTGGAAGAAATACCGTAAAGCATTTTTTCCAATGCTCTAACAATTCTGCCAGTGTGCCGCCTTAAGCAAGAACAAATATTGGTTTCAAGTTTTGGTACAAGGCCAGTAATTTCAGGGGTGTGGGTAAGTCGATTACATCGAGCACAGTGCTCAACTAGTACTTATTTTATCGACCCGGAAAGGATAAAAGGCAATTTGAACTCAGAACGTAAAGACGGACGGAATGCTGTTAAGCGTTTTACCCGACATGCTAACGACTCTGCCAGCTCATCGCCTTTAAGCTGGAATAAATATTGATTTCAAACTCTGACACTGTGGTGAAGTTGCAAATCAATTACATCAACCTCGGTATTCAACTGGTACTTATTTCATCGTCTCTGGAAGGATGAAAGGCAAAGTCGACCTCGGTGGAATGCCGGAATAAATGTTGCAAGTCCTTTCTTTCGACGCTCTAATGACGGCTTGTTCGCAGACTTAGAATACTTCCTTTCATACCTTGAGATAACCTTTTACATAATTCTTTTAGTTATTTAAATTTTTCTGGCAAATTCTGCCCCCCCCCCACTTTACAGTTGCCTTCTGATGATTAGTTTGCAGGAATTCAAGATCTTTAAACAATTATACAAATGGTGTCAAGTTTTCTGAATTCTTTGTGTGCAACAGGATGTTAACATGGCATATCTGTTTTAGTGTGAAATAGAAAAGCAATTATTTGTGGGTAACAGAAAGCCAGGTCGAGCTTCTTTTTCATTTCCCGCACTGTAAACTGTAATTTGCATTTCAAAACTGAATTGAAGTAATCCATTGTTTCTCAAAAAAACTGTTAATTTGAAATTTGAATTAGGTCATACATTTAAACGATAAATTTAGCTAAATCATTATAAAAAAAACAGATAATGGTTAGATAATTTTTTTATATTTCATCATCATTATAATCACCTGTTATGCTATCAGTTATGTCGCACACCTATCCTAGCACATATCATATTTCACCTAAAGTATGCTTGATATGGAATGCTTGAAATTCAAGCTAAAATTGTCGCCCAATAACTAAAAATAGGATTAATATTTTTCACAAATTTAGGTGCAACAAATCATAGGTGTGTTGAATATTTTTTAATCTACAATATAACATTAACATTTTATATATTTATGATTACATCTCTCATATATGAACCATTTCTGTACACAGGCAGTATCTCAGGGGAACGTAGAGGGCGTAGGAGGTCATGTTAACTACCTTACATTACACATTTAGTTGTGCATGGATATGTCCTATGTTTAAATCTTCCCCGAGTTGATTTGGTGTTTTTCCACTTGCAGGTTGACAAATATCCTCTGGTCAAGTATCAGGGTCAATTTAATCGACAAATGTCGCCTTGTTGAGAACTAACATCTTAAGAAATTTATGTGTTTATCAGATAAGGCTGTATTTTTAAAAAGCTCGCTTTGTGACCACGTAGTTTTGGGTTCAGTTCCTCTACGCGGCACCTCAGGTAAGTGTGTCCTTCAGTATATCCTCGGACCGTTCAAAGCGTTGTGAGTGAATTTGATAGACAGAAACTGAGTGGAAGCCCGTCGTGTGTGTGCGTGTGTGTGGTGTGGTGTGTGTGTGTGGTGTGTGTGTGTGTGTGTGCGTGCGTGTGCGCGCATGTATGTGTGTATTTGTGTCCAGCCACGCCGCTTTTCAACCGGTGTTGTTAATGTCCCAGTAGCCTAGCGGTTCAGCAAGAAGCACCGATAGAATAAGTACCAAACTTTAAAATAAGTAATGGGGCCTAAATGCTCGACTGAACACTTCAATGTGGTTTCTCAGTATGACCGCAGTCCCACGAGCGAAGCAAATAAACGATACAAGAGAAAGGATAGAAGTGAGTGACCGTCACTAATTAAATTAAGGTGGGTTTTGTTTAATATGAAATATTTATATTTCGACGTCTGTAAGAAAAAGAAAACGGAGATAGGAAAGGGATTTCAGAGGACTTACAGCTCAGGGGAGAAAGATTAGACAAGTGTTTGATGTAAAAGCATGGGAAGTCACACATAGTTACGCTGACTAAGGCCTGGGTGGAATAGGTATACGGATATCTTATGAAATCTGATCACAGATCACTGTATCATCAATAGAATAGGTTAGTGAAAAGAATATATACATCCGTATGCTAGTGCTCATTGGATGACCTACTTTTGAGAGGCATCGATCAGTATGATGCCAGTGTAGTAGTAGCCTGATATATAAGCAATATTCCTTTTCTACTCTAGGTACAAGGCCCGAAATTTTGGGGGAGGGGGCCAGTCGATTAGATCGACCAGTACGCAACTGGTACTGAATTTATCGACCTCGAAAGCAGAAAAGGCAAAGTCAACGGAATTTGAACTTAGAACGTAAAGGCAGACGAAATGCCTATTTCTTTACTACCCACAAGGGGCTAAACACAGAGGGGACAATTAAGGACAGACAAACAGATTAAGTCGATTACATGGACCCCAGTGCGTAACTGGTACTTAATTTATCGACCCCGAAAGGATAAAAGTCAAAGTCGACCTCAGCGGAATTTGAACTCGGAACGTAGCGGCAGACGAAATACCTATTTCTTTATTACCCACAAGGGGCTAAACATAGAGGGGACAAATAAGGACAGACATAGGTATTAAGTCGATTACATCGACCCAAGTGCGTAACTGGTATTTAATTTATCGACCCCGAAGGATGAAAGGTAAAGTCGACCTCCGAGGAATTTGAACTCAGAACGTAACGGCAGACGAAATACGGCTAAGCATTTCGCCCGTCATGCTAACGTTTCTGCCAGCTCGCCGCCTTAATGATAATAAAAAAAAATAAATAAAAAAGGAATAATAATAATAATAATAATAATAATATAATAATAATAATAGTAATTAATAATAATAATAACTGAAGTCCGGTGTTATATGCCGTGTGTGTTAAAATATTTCTCTCTACAAGGTGGCGAGCTTACAGAGTCTTTCCTACGCCGGACAAAATGCTTAGCGGTAATTCGTCTGCCGCTACGTTCTGAGTTCAAATTCCGCCGAGGTCGACTTTGCCTTTCATCCTTTCGGGGTCGATTAAATAAGTACCAGTTACGCACTGGAGTCGATACAATCGGCTTAATCCGTTTGTCTGTCTTTGTTTGTTCTCTCTGTGCTTAGCCTCTTGTGGGTATTAAAGAAATAGGTAATTCGTCCATCTGAGTTCAAATTCTGCCGAGGTTGACTTTGCCTTTCACCCTTTCGGAGCGAATAAAATAAGTATCGGTTGAGTACCGAGGTGGATGTAATTGACTTAACCCCTCTTTCTTTCTACTAAGGTAGCGAGCTAACAGAATCGTTATGGCAACGGTCAAAATGGTTAGCAACATTTCTTCCGACTTCACGTTTTAAGTTCAAATTCTACTGAGGTCGAATTTGTCTTTCATACTTTCGGGGTCGGTGAAATGAGTACCAGTTGAATACCGAGGTCGATCTAATCGACTTAAGCTCTCTCCCCAAATTGTTGAACTTGTGCTAAGCATTTTGTCCGGCGTGGAAAGGATTCTTATTTCTTTGCTGCCCACAAGGAGCTACACACAAAGGAGACAAACAAGGACAGACAAACGGATTAAGTTGATTTTAGGGGAGGGGTCCATTATATCGACCACAACGCATGACTGGTTCTTACTTTCTCAATCTCCGGAGCGTTGAAAGGCAAAGTCGACTTCGGCGGAATTTGAACTCGGAACATGCAGACAGACGAAATCGTGCCCCGCATTCTGGCCGGCATTCTAACTATTCTGCTAGCTCGCTACCTCTTGCGTATGACCTTATATTAAGAGTAACAAAGATGTAGCTAGTGTAAAAATATGTCTTTACCTGCGTAAGTCGGTCATTAAAGCAAAAGGAGAATCGAAAGATATACGAGACCATGTCTTTTAAGAGGACTAAAAGGAGGAGGCGTGTTTAACTGAAAATATTTTATGCGCAGTGAAGCGAGAGACTATGCTAAATATGTACAGTTAGAACCTGAGTTTTCAAACAACTCTGATCACGAATAACTCGTGCTTTATATCTATCTATCTACACACACACACACACACACACACACACACACACACACACACACACACACACACACACACACATATATATATATATATATGTAGATAGATAGATATAGATATACACATATAAAGCACGATTTATTCGCGATCAGAGGCGTTCGTAAACCGAGGTTTTACTTTAACAATATATCTCTGCCTAGACAAATATTACGACACTGTAGTAACACTACTACGCTGTATAATCATTATAGTTATATTATTCTTATAGGATTGGTTTCAAATTTAGGCACAAAGCCAGCAATTCCGAGGGTGGCGTGGGGTGGGGGCTCGTTTACATAGAACAAGACTTTCTGGTCCCTTGAGGTGAGGGATATGATTTCTTCTAATATTCAAGAGGCTGGGAAGTTTATATTTACGGCCTTGCAGACTGTCATGAGCTCCGCGCACATATGTTACACACACACACACACACACACACACGCATACGCACACAGGAACTCAGACTAGCTATAATCAGACAGATCTGCTTCAGCCTGGTACACGTGTCTTGTAATGTCACGACCTGATGTAATAACTGATGTCACTACCCTCACCCTATAGCTACAGCACAAAAAAACCCTAAAACACACGCACGCGCACATGCGCGTGCTCACACATACACACACAGCGGCACTTGTATATAGAAGGAAAAGCTTGGTAGTGACTTCCAGCTTCTGGTGGTCGTGGGTTTCTGTCAACATGCGTGTGTGTAGGCGTGGCTGTGTAGTATGAAGTTTGCTTTTCAACCACATGGTTCCGGGTTCAGTCCCACTGCGTGGTATCTTGGGCAAGTGTCTCTGAAGGAAGCACGTCGTATATATATATATATATATATATATATATATATATATATAGATATATGTATATATATGTGTACATATATGTATATTATATGTGTATATATATGTAATATATATGTATGATATATATTATAGATATATATATATATATATATATTTGGTGTGTCTGTGTTTGTCCTCCCCACCATCACTTGACAACCGACGTTGGTTTATTTACGTCCCCGTAACTTAGCGGTTCGGCAAAAATGATCGATAGAATAAGTACTAGGCTTACAAAGAATAAGTCCTGGGGTCGATTTGCTCAACTAAAGGCGATGCTCCAGCATGGCAGCGGTCAAATGACTGAAATAAGTAAAAGAATAAAAAAATAAAAGAATGTGTGTGTGTGTGTGTGTGTGTGTGTGTATGTGTGTGTGTGTGTGCGTGCGTGCGTATGTATGTATTCATACATATACATACATGCATACCAAAAGAGTGAGTGCGCGATAGATTGACAGATAAATAATTAGATAAAGATATAGGGACGGCAGCGAGAGAGACCGAGGAAGTGAGAGAAAAGAAGAGAGAGGGGGAGAGACAGGGAGAGACAAAGAGTGAGTGAGAGAGAGAGAGAGAGAGAGAGAGAGAGAGAGAGATTAGATGTTTCAGAACACACCTCTCATTATAACATTGTATGAAATAATAAAGATAACTATTGTCCGTGACATGACGATTGGTTTGCCATATTTCAAATAGCTGTCTTTTGTTTAGCCACAATAAGTTTGTGAACAACAATAACAACTACAGCACGCACACACACACACATACACTCACACATACAGCATCTACAACAACAACGTTACAAACGCCAACAACGCCAACACCAACAACGCCATCTAACAACAGTAATTGCAGCAGCAGACGGGATTGACTGAAACAAGAAAGACGAAATAGCGAAAGTATGGAGCATATGTCTAAGTTGAATGCGACACAAACCGAGGCAATTGTTTCATCGGAAACTATTGAAAATGAAGTCAAATGAATATATTAAAAGACAAGAAAACAATTAATGAAGGAAATAAATTCCACTGGCTAACACGAGGTGCGGTAAAGTGATACGTTTCTTAAGATACGTCCGACTGTCTTCCTCGATCGATTCCTCTTTGCTTCTGGTGAATCTATTTGTCATGTCACACACTCATCAATGAAGTATGCCTCTTACTGCCCCGTTGCTTCCTCCTCCTACTCACTTTTTTTTTTTTTGCTTTTGATTCCTCATTCAGTCTCTGAAACACACAATGACCCTCTCAAAACACAACAATAAAATGCTGTTAGGAATTAATTGTATGCCAATGTCCTTGCCTCTGGTTTGAGAGCTGGAGATGGTCGTGTCGATAAAAGTACCAAGCAACCGGCCAATCAGTCAAAGGACAAGCTAACAAGGGCGCTTCAACGCAGTATCAACATTGGCAAGAAATAGCAGCCACATCTCCCTCTAACTTAACCTAGCATCTCTGGAAAAGAAAAGAAAACAAAGAAACCATTGGATAAGGTATATTGATATGTCTGTAAGAAGACGGGGAGATCATAACTGGAATGCTTTAGGTTTGGGCTGGCCAGGGGTTAAACAACGTCATCATCATCAACAATAACAATGACAAGCTAAGTGTCACTAGTCACTAGTGCTGCTTTGTCTTTAGCCAAGGGACTTAACTCTAACGACCAAGTCTCATCTACCGCTCACTGCGTATACCGTAAATGGACGTGTTTTGTTTTATTTCCTTTATCCCTTGTATGTTGTTGCTTTAGATAGAAGCTAATAACGTCAGTTGTTGCAGAAAGACATGACAACGCCTCTTGATACGTATCCCAGGTTCAAGTAGAGCCATCTGACTGTAGCTGGTATGAATTTATATCCTAGGTTACTGAGAGGGTAAATAGCATCTGTCTCTTGGGAGAAATTTGCTTGGGAACAAACCTTATAATAAACCCGAAGTGGATTCCCTAAGGTAACTCTTTAGGCAAATCTTTAGGCAAATCCCGTAACTAAGTTAATATTAAACATACAGCGCCGCTCTTTTTTGGACAACGCCAGCGACGAGAGGGTGTTTCTGGCGCCAGGACAATCCAGTATTGTCATACACCCATCCCATACTTGAGTTATAGAGAGATCACTTCAGCGCCACTGTGAAAATTAGCACCAAACCATTAGCATGGGAGCCGGTTGCTTCTCTCATCTAGGACTGCAGCTCAAATCTTTACTGAATGATCTGTGAAGCTCAGATTCCGAAACAAACAATAACTGGTGCTCTTCAGTAACTCTTTATCCGTTCTGTCATTGGATTGTGTGAATGCTGGGGCGCCACCTTGAACATTTAACAGTTTCTTCGTTAGTTTTAATACTAGAATCAAAAGATTCTACAATAGATTCTATAAGAAAGACAACTCGTGATAAACCAGAGACTTTGTTAAGTGGCGAGCTAGCAGAATTGCTAGCGCGTCGAACAAAATGCTTAGCGCTATTTCTTTCGATTTGTTTCGTTCAAAGTTCAAATCCCACAGAGGTCGACTTTGCTTTTCAGGGTCGATTAAATAATGCATCAGTCAAGTGTTTAAGGTAGATGTCATGGAGTTGCCCCTACCCTCAAAACTGCTGTCTTTAAGCGTATATTAGAAAACATTCATCATCATCATTTAACGTCCGTTGGCCATGTTGGTTTGGATTGGGCGGTTTGACCAGGAATGGCATGGGTTGGACGGTTTGACCAGGGCTGCCATGGGTTGGATAGTTTGACCAGGGCTGGCATGGGTTGGGAGGTTTGATCAGGGCTGGCATGGGTTGGATGGTTTGACCGGGGCTGGTAAGCTGGGGAGCTGCACCAGACACCCGTCTGATTTGGCATGGTTTCTACGGTTGGATGCCCTTCCTAACGCCAATCACTCCTAGAGTGCAATGGGTGTTTTTAAGTGCCACTGGCACAGGTACCATTTGCGTGACACCAGTATCAGCACGACTACGATTTCACTTGACTTCTTGGGTGTTATTTTCAAGCACGACATATCGCCAAAGGTCTCGGTCACAAGTCATTGATATTGAAAAGCCATGAGAGCGAACAAAGTTTTACCTCCCAGTCTTTTAAATTTGATATCGTTCCAGGAAACAATTTAGTATTTAATATTTCTTGAATTACATCACAGCACACACACACGCACACACTCACACACACTTACTCACACACACCTCAGGCACTCACAGATACTCACTCACACACATACACACACACGCACACACACAGACACACGCACACATACACGCATGCACTCACACACTTTCACTCACACACACACGCAGGCACTCACACACACACACACTCACTCACACACACGCACACACTCACACACACACACGCACACACATACTCATACTCACACATACACATGCACACGCACTCAAATACAAATACACACACACACACACACACACACGCACACATACATGCGCAAACACCACTCACACATTCACACCTACACACACCCACTCCGTCTGTCTGTCTGTCTCTTTCTCTAGCCCCTCTCTTCCTCTCTCTGAAGGGAGTATAAAAGATGACTGCTGTTATATTTCTTAATTGCTATTATATAAAACAGTAACAAATATTAGGGTTTCCAAATAGGGCCATCACTTTAGAAATACTTCCTTCATTCAGAAGCATCAACTTCATTGCCGCGCAGCCGCCACCACCATTACTGCCACTACCACTATTACTACAACCACTACCACCATCACCACTACAGTCACCACCATCGTCACCACCACCACCGCCGCCGTCGCCACTGTTCTAAGGCCACCAGCCTTAGAACAGTATGGTTTGATTATAGGAACGCATTTCACTCTGTTACCCACTCATGGCTGCTGAAGTGTCACCATTTTTCAAAAAGTGCCAGCTATCTTAATTGCTGCGATTGAGAGGCTCACAAAAACCTGGACAACAATTCTTACACTAAGAACGAAGAGTAGAAATATCGTCTCCAATGGGACGATTCCAAAGAGATAGTCACTTTGTTATTGTGCTCATTTTGGCGTTAAATCCATTATCATTCCTACTACAAAAATCAAATGGCTACATACCAGAGATTGCAACTGTTAGGGATGTTAATGTACGCCATAATTTCTTTAAGATTTACAATGTTTACAATGCCTCACCCCCCACCACCCAAAAACTGCGGGAATTAATAAAATTTTCAGTTGGTTTTGGAATGGAATTTATCCAATAGAAATGGTCATATATGATTGCTGAACGGGGAAAATCAGTCCCCCAGACCCAAAACGTGTGCAGCAATGGTCTCACTATCTTTCCTGTCCCACAAAAAAGGATGCTACAATATTGGAGTTTCTAAATAAACACGAATTGGGACATCCTTTTTTATATTTCAATCATCGGGTGGCAGCCATGACGAGGGTATTGAAGGGTTTTGTCGATTAAATCGATCCAATACTAATTTTGTTTTTCAGTCTGGTACTTATTCTATCGGCTCTTTTAGGCCGAACTACTAAGTTATAGGGATATAAAGAAACCAACACCGGCTGTCAAACACAATGACTCGCGCGCCCACACACACGTGTGTGTATATACACATACATACACACACACACTGACTCGCGCGCGCACATATACGTGTACACACACACACACACACACACACACATATATATATACATACACACACACGACGACGACGTCTATACTTATTCCATAAAGCAGATCTACTCACAAAGCAATGGTTCACCCGGGGCTAAAGACACTTGCCATAAAAGTCGTGCGGTGGGGCTGAACCCAGAACCTCGTGAATGCAAAGCGATATCCTTGACCACACAGCCATGCCTGAGGACAATTGAAAATTCTAGTATTTATTGATCAGGAGTCAAATTTTGTATAAATCATTTGAAAAATGCATTTATGCAATATGTTTACAATTTATACTCTTGCAACGTAACATTTGCAATTTCGCTATCACGACTCCCCCCCCCCATTGCATCATGGCTTAAATTAATGGCCGAAAACACGCACAAATCTCATTTATAAAGTACTTAGAAGCGAAATGATTCACAAAATGTTCTGCTCCAAATTCATAGCGATGGTAGCTATGTGACAGAGTGAATGACAAAAAATGTTTATGTAGAGAATGTTTATCTCAAAAGATTGTGCCGAAATACATCGATTTTTCAGTTGTCACGATGTTTAGATTTTTTATCGATATATATATATATATATATATATATATATGGATGAATAATATATATATATGTATATAATATAATATATGTATATATATCGTAGGTATACACACACATACACACAACTTCTCTCTCTCTCTCTCTCCTCTCTCTCTCTCTCTCTCTATATATATATATATATATATATATATATATAATAATAATATAAATAATATATATGCATGCATACATGCGTATATGTACATACATATATACGTATATACATATGCATATGTGGGCACAGGGCATCACGGAACGTAAACAACATAAAAAAGCGAAAACATGAAATACGAAATACGAATACATGAAATATGAACTTTTTTTGGAAAACAAGACAAGTAGCATAACGAACGACCTTTCATCAGTTGTCGGCTGTTTTTCTAATCTGTATTTTGAGCAATTCAACGACAAGGTACGCCTTCGATAAAACAGTTGCTCCCGCAAAGCAAATTAAACATATATATATATAATATATATAATATTTATATAATATTATATACACACAATAAGCAACAAGAGTGACTCCGGTAATTTGGTACAATTGTTTCGCACTACAACATTTTATTAAAAGTTGTAATTATTACAGCAGATTTAAGATGTTGAGTGCTCTTCAGCCAAAAATATAGTTTTCCAAGAATACAAAAGCTATATTTTGACTGAAGAGCACTCAACATCTTAAATCTGCTGTAATAATTACAACTTTTAATAAAATGTTGTAGTGCGAAACAATTGTACCAAACTACCGGAGTCACTCTTGTTGCTTATTTTTGATTATAATCACCCCGCAAATTTTTATGGATAACACCATACAAAATTCTGGTGCATCTAAATTAAATACCATATTCATTTGAATCTAAATTGTTGCTATATATATATATATATATATATATATATATCATTGTATCAAACACACTCTCAGATGTTGTTACACAACGATTATCACAATGCTCTTTCACGCTCTGTAGTAGATTTTGAACCATACCACCCCGCTGGTTATGCAGTCAGGCCAATACCATTCCTGAACAGAACGTTTCAGGGTTACCCATTCGCAGATGAATGGATACACACAGACACACAGACACACATATATATATGTACATGTATAGGGTGGGGCGGGGGCTGTTTTTGTAACCACCCCCGCACACGACAGACTTCCGCACACTTTACGCCTACTTATTCCCAGAAATTGGTCAGCCCGGAAGTATGCGGTTGCGAAGCAAATTTCTTTTTCTTCTACCACTCAGACATGTCTCCACCCATCCCTTCTACAGACTAAATATATAACGTGTAATACTAACTTTAGCTGGAACGACTAAAATACTATTTTAAAACCAGTCTCTCACTTATCTCATAAAAATAAACAAACAATCACTCCACACTTCTAAATAGTTAAAACATGAATTGTCTCTAGCTGATAAGTTGCAAAATATTAGTAATGAAAGCTATTTTCTGTATCGACATCTTCTGTAGTGGTCACTACTATAACCGCAGACATCAAACTGTGAAGGATTACCCGTATTCTACCCCGTTATGTTAAACAGTTAATGTTAATTTAACAGTCCTCACCATCCGGAATAAAGCTTAGCTTGTGCATTCAATATACAGATTATTCTTTCGTTTCTTTTCTATAATCATTTGGTTAGCAGCCTAAAATAGCACAATACCACCAACAGCAGTATGTCTGGAGCTCCTAGCTGGTCATTGGTCCTGCTAAAAATAGCAGCAAAGCCCCATCCAAATATATATTAACGTCTTAAAAAAGAAGTTGCATTGGACAATGCGGCCCTACATATACACAGACACACACACGCGCGTGCGCACATTCTTATGTATTTCTATGCTTACATGTGCGTGTGTATATGTATGTGTGTGTGTGTAGGCATGTGCATATCTATGTATGAATTAATATGTATATATACTCACACATGCATACATACATACATACATACATACATACATACATACATACATACGTACATACATACATACATGCATGCATACATGCAACCACTAGCATTGACCACTTCCCAGCACCACACCACACCACACACTACACCGTGTCACGCCACACAACACCACATCACACCACCCCGCAAACACTGGCACTGACCACTTCCCAGCATCCACACTACCATCCACACACCTACACATACACACACCCACACGTCAAGGTCACCAGCCCCAATCCACACGCACACACACGCTCTCACATACACACGCACGCGCACCTTCATTTTGGGATCATCACTAATTTATTATTTCCCCTTCTTCCTAGCTTTCCTGTCTGACCACCTCTGTCCGGCCATCGCTATGAACGACCGCTAGCCACTAAAGCTTTTTTAAACCCTCTCTCTGTTTATTTCCTCGTATTACCTTTCTGTTGAAGAGCGTAGGCTCAAAACGTAAAAGACTTTCTCACCTTCCCGAGCGTTAAACTAATACACCTGTTTGTTGTTTACACACCTGTCTTCGTCCTTTCTTTTTTGTAAATTCCAACTATATACATATATATATATATATATATAATATATATATATATATATATATATGTTGTGTGTGTGTTATGTGTGTGTGTGTGTGGTATGTTTGGTATATATAATATATATATATTATATATTATTATATCTAAGAGAACATTATTATTCCTAAAAATAACAACGAGCGTAAAAACTGTATAGGCAAAAATTAATAATTATATATGATATAGATATATCTATATATACTAGGATACTACATAAGCACCTGCTTCGCTAAAAGTAGAAGTCAAATTACTCTAATACAGTCATGATAGGAAAAAAAATTGTGAATAAGAATAGCGTGTATCGGTTTTTTTTTTACCGAATCGCTAGATAACGGGGACATAAAGACACCAGTATCGGTTGTCAAGCGATAGTGGGAGGACAAACACAGACACAAATATATACATACATATCTTCCAGTTTCGTCTACCAAATCCATTCACAAGGCTTTGATCAGCCCGAAGACATAGGAGACCCTTTCCCAAGGTGTCACGCAGTGGGACTGAACCCGGAACCATGTGGTAGGGAAGCAGCCACACAGCCACGCCTGCGCCATATATATATATATATATATATATATATATATTACACACAGACACAGACACAGACACACACACACCACACACACACACACACACACACACACACACACACACACACAAGACAGGATAGTTACAGCAGGCACATGCTTGGTCATAAATTTTCTCGGACAGGGCTGAGTTGCACAATGTCTGAAATGCAGATGATGGTCACTCTGGAACGCCTTCGATCATAGATCTTCCCGACTAGGATTCATATCGACCGAACATCTGAAGTTCGTTTCCCTAAGAAGTTTTATGTAATTGAGCTTCCATTCATAGCGTGTTCAGGGATTTCATCACTGCATTCACCTCGAAAGCTATCAAAGGCCTTCGTAGTAAATGAAAATATAATAAAGAGAAAGAAGTAAAGTAAGTCTCCTGGAGATACCTGTCTCGAGTCCTTGGTTGTTCCCTGGTTTCTATTGCATATAAGTGGGTCATTCCCTGGTTTCTATGACATATAAGTGACCGAGATCTTAGCATTCCCCCTAAAGGGTACGCCAGTCCGTCGCAAAGTTACCCATTTACAGCTGAAAATTTGCACTTCATTGCAGCTGAAAATTTATACTTCGTTAGGTGATATGAAATGTTTCTGAAGAAGGCGTAGGAGTGGCTGTGTGGTAAGTAGCTTGCTTACCAACCACATGGTTCCGGGTTCAGTCCCACTGCGTGGCACCTTGGGCAAGTGTCTTCTACTATAGCCTCGTCCCGACCAAATCCTTGTGAGTGGATTTGGTAGACGGAAACTGAAAGAAGCCCGTCGATATTATATATATATATATATATATATATATATATATAATATAATATATATATATTATATATAAATAATATATATATATATATATATATAATATATATATATATATATTGTATATATATATATATAGTTTATATATATATATATATATACTATATATATATAATATATAGATATATATAAAATGTATTATATAGAAGGAGCTTCTACAGGACTAGAACTGTTCATTCAGAGAAATCTTCAGGAAGCCCTGTGCTTCCTGAAGATTCTCTTGAATGAAACAGTCTAGTCCTGTAGAAGCTCCTTCTATATATAAATATTTTACTCTGCTATGTATTGAGTACCTTATTTACTGTGGTTAACCCCGAATCAACCCGTGACCACCATATATATATATATATATATATATATATTATATATATATATATATATATATTATATATTATATATGTATATGTAATGATATATGTATGTATGTATGTATGTATGTATGTTATGTATGTATGTATGTATGTATGTATTATATATATATATATATCTATTGTACGTGTGTGTATATGTTTGTGTGTCTGTGTTCGTCTCCCCTCCCCCAACATCGCTTGAAACCGATGCTGGTGTGTTTACGTTCCCGCAACTTAGCGGTTCGGCAAAGAGACCGATTGAATAAGTACTATGCTTACAAAGAATAAGTCCTGGGGTCGATTTGCTCGACTAAAGGCGGTGCTCCAGCATGGCCGCAGTCAAATGACTGAAACATCATCCGGTCCGGGAATCAAAACCCCGATCTTGGAAGCCTAAGTACAACACCCTGACCAGCAGGCCACGCACCTTTGCTTTCGAAAATATTACGTATATTAATGTTATGCAGGTTGTTACGTAATCGTGGTAAACACCAGAGCAATTCACAAGTCTTGTGAACAAACACAGTTAAGATATCTACAGTAATTGTTTCAATGGGTGTTATCTCGCCGCAAGTGGTTTTAATTAGGTCCATCATCTATAAATTTCGCTCAGATAAGTTAAGACAATGGGATTGTGAACCCTGAACCTTCTATAAGTTGTAGCAACGATCAAGGTTAATAAACATGACAGGAAAATATCAACAGACTTATCAATTTTTACAATGACACAATTTAAGTCAGAAAGGATCTGCGAATTTGTGTTTGTCCGTATTGACCCATGTTCACATGCATCCATATGTGATATATTCGCGACTACATCATGTATAGAAAAAAAAACATACACACGTTCGCACATTCTCATAAATACGTGCACACATAAAAAAAAGTAACCTTTCTGAGGCGTAGGAGTGGCTGTGTGGTAAGTAGCTTGCTTACCAACCACATGGTTCCGGGTTATATCCCACTGCGTTGCATCTTGTGGATTTGGTAGACGGAAACTGAAAGAACCCGTCGTATATATCATATTATATATATATATATAATTTTCAACAATTGAGGCAAAATTAATTATTATTAATCAATTTCACCAAGTGTTCAGTATGCAAAGGGACCATTCAAGGCGAATTCAATTATTACTTATATAAAAGGGCTTAGTAAAATAAATTACTTGCCGCATACTGAACTCATTAGAAGAGCAGCTAAAAACTTTTTTAAAGCTATTCTAAACTTAAAGAAAATCTCTCTCATATATAGTGTTTGCTTAATTCAACTCACAAAAGTTGGGGGTAAGGACATCGAAAAATCAAATGCTAAGGTTATTTGAGAACGTACGTTTCAAGATTAGTCAAAAACAACACTTCTATCATCAGCTCAGAAATTCCTTATATCTATATATATATATATATATATATATTTGTGTGTGTGTGTGTGTGTGTGTGTGTGTGTGTGTTGTGTATACGTTTGTGTGTCTGTGTTTGTACCCCAACATCGCTTGACAACCGATGCTGGTGTGTTTACGTCCCCGTAACTTAGCGGTTCGGAAAAAGAGACCGATAGAATAAATACTAGGCTTACAAAGAATAAGTTCTGGGGTCGATTTGCTCGACTAAAGGCGGTGCTCCAGCATGGCCACAGTCAAATGACTGAAACAAGTAAAAGAGTTAAAAAGAGAGTTTTTCATCGATCTTAATGTGATAACAAATTCAAGTCTGGGTTACCTCATTGTGATGGAAAATGTTGCTATACTATCATCATTTCTTTTATACACGAGATGCTTTAAAATTGCCAATAGGAAAATTATAATAGCGAATAAACTAAGATAAGTTTTTATAAGAAATTTTAGGAGAAATTATATATCTTCCTTCATATCAGTTAAATATTTATGAAGAGCTACAATATCTAAATCATTGAAGTATCAACCAAAAGGTCGAAATATTTCTACCCTAAACAAGTAAAGGCAAAACGTTTAACTAGATAAGATAGTGATGAGATAATGAGTTTCAAGATCATGGACCTCAAGTTCAGTCTCTCTGCAGGTGTTTGATTGTAGGACTTATTTTCAGTCTGTATTGTTCTAGCTTGTTTTCGTGGGGAATGAATAATATATCTTTGTTAGGAAATACGTAGAATTATCTTTGCTGACGCAAAACGTCACCAGTTTTCCTAGTATTCTAGACTTACCTATTTACCCCAATCCCTGCTCCAATCAGTCCCCTTTTGTTAGATATATGTCTCTATATATTATTCCTTTCCCTTTGGTAATCTCCCAGTGCTGGGATCACAATAATACTATAACTCTGCTTTCATTTTTTTTTAATCAGGTTGTAGGCTCATAAAACAACTCGATGAAATACCGCCACTTAGTTCTTCGGTGTCACTCGCGAGATTCAGCTGTTTGCATCCATTCAGACAAGAAGTTCGGTTCTCTTGGAATCTTGAGGTTAGTAGCCCGCGCTCTTAACCACTACGCCATATGCCCGTGGGCGATTCCGGGCAGTGACCTG
>NC_043002.1:66679545-66709545 GCF_006345805.1 Octopus sinensis | reverse complement strand
GTTAACAAACGACTCTTCTTTCTTGATAGCGTTATGTCTTCTTCTTCGTTCGAGAATGTAGCATGTAACAAGGTTTGTAACATTTATAATATTAACTTATAACAATCATATGATATTCACTGAGTAAAGCTGAACTTTTTAAAAGGAAATTGCGTGGCAACATTTATTATCACGTGATACATAACGTCTGCTGACCTAATGGAAAAATCATCTTGTGTGGCCATGATAAACAGAACACAGGACAAAGTGACGAAGATTATTAATTAGTGAATGTCTTTATAGAGTAAAAAAGCAACATATCAAAGATGCTACGTTTATGCATTTGTTTAGCAAGATTCCTGATGTGAAATCGTGTTTGAAACCGATATTGATTCGGGATACTCTTTACTCTCCCTCTTTTACTTGTTTCAGTCATTTGACTGCGGCCATGCTGGAGCACCGCCTTTACTCGAGCGAATTGACCCCCAGGACTTATTCTTTGTAAGCCTACTACTTATTCTGTCGGTCTCTTTTGCCGAACCGCTAGGTGACGGGGACGTAAACACACCAGCATCGGTTGTCAAGCGATGCTGGGGAGACAAACACAAACACAAACACACACATAATATATATACATATATACGACGGGTTTCTTTCAGTTTCCGTCTACCAAATCCACTCACAAGGCTTTGGTCGGCCCGAGGCTATGGTAGAAGACACTTGCCCAAGGTGTCACGCAGTGGGACTGAACCCGGAACCATGTGGTTGGTAAGCAAACTACTTACCACACAGCCACTCCTGCGCCTACATGGTCATTTTTTTTAACGACACACAATATATTCGTTATTCACTTCAGCTTTATCATTGTTCTTATCTGAAACAAGTATCCTTTGTTTTAAATCTTTCGTCATACACCTTGTCACCTCTTCATTGACTCTTCCTCCCATACATGTCACAGGATGTGTGACGAATGCTTTAAAACAAAGGGTACTAAAATAATAATAAGAGCACTTAAAGAGCGCAAACCTCTGCCAACGCAACACTAACGTCCTCTTAACGATTAGCCGGAGATGATTTTTAAAATGAGAATATCTGAAATAAACTCGACTGCTCTCACAAACGAGAATACTAAAAATGAACCCAACCGCTCTCAAAAATTAAGTATATATATATAAAATGGAAAAATAATCCAGAATCCTTGTCCGGTACTGGATCGATTCCAAAATCTAATCACATCGTACCAGTGACGAGGCCAAACATCCTTGAGAGTTTCAACCGAATCCATCCTGCGGATCTTGAGATATCTTATCTACGGAACAAACAAACAAACACGACTAAAAACAATACCTCTGCCTTCATTAAGGCTGAGGTAATAATAATCTTTTCTACTCTAGGCACAAGGCCCGAAATTTTTGATCGACCCCAGTACACAACTGGTACTTAATTTATCGACCCCAATGCTGACGTGAAGAACGATTATATATATATATATATATATATATATATTCTTCCGAAGGTACGGATCCATTTTGCCGACTTCCCTTACCTACATTGGCGCTATCGACCTGCGTGGTAAGTAGCTTGCTAACCAACCACATGGTTCCGGGTTCAGTCCCACTGCGTGGCATCTTGGGCAAGTGTCTTCTGCTATAGCCCCGGGCCGACCAATGCCTTGTGAGTGGATTTGGTAGACGGAAACTGAAAGAAGCCTGTCGTATATATGTATATATATATAAGTGTGTGTGTATGTGTTTGTCCCCCAAGCATTGCTTGACAACCGATGCTGGTGTGTTTACGTCCCCGTCACTTAGCGGTTCGGCAAAAGAGACTGATAGAATAAGTACTGGGCTTACAAAGAATAAGTGCCAGGGTCGATTTGCTCGACTAAAGGCAGTGCTCCAGCATGGCCGCAGTCAAATGACAGAAACAAGTAAAAAAAAGAGTATATATATATATATATATATATATAGAGAGAGAGAGAGAGAGAAAGAGAGAGTGTGTGTGTATGTGTGTGTGTGCGTGTTTAATTTGACAGAAAAAATGACCTCCCGAAATATATCAATATCAAAGATGATTGTGTATCAACACTAAGAGGAAATAAGATAGCAGGTTGTTGGACTTGAACAGAATGACGTCAATGATACAAAGGTCGAAAATAAAATCGTTTTAGAGTTTCATAAAAATCACATTAATGAAGGGCAATAATTACCTATTCTTAATTGCATTGATATATTCTCTTATTTGTTTCAGTCATTTAACTGCGGCCATGATGGAGCACCGCCTTTAGTCGAACAAATCAACCCCAGGACGCTTATTCTTTGTAAGCCTAGTACTTATCCTGTCGGGCTCTTTTGCCGAACCGTTAAGGTACGGAGACGTAAACAAACCAGCATCGGTTGTCAAGCGATGGTGGGAGGACAAGCACACACACACACACACACACACACACACACACACACACACACACACACACACACACACACACACACACACACACACAACACACACAGACACACCACAGGTTTCTTTCAGTTTCCGTCTATGAAATCCACTCACAAGGCTTTGGTCGACCCAAGGCTATAGTAGAAGGCACTTGTCGAAGGTGCCACGCAGTGGATCTGAGCCCGGAACCATGTGGTTGGTAACCAAGCTATTTACCACACAGCCACACCTGCGCCTATAAATATTTATCACTTTACTTGAAAAAACAATAGGCAAGTTGTTCAATTTTATTTTCGGCTATAAAACTAATTAGTTTATTGACGACCTCTTGCGTTAGAAATTATACTCATTCAATATTACAGTAATACAAAATGAAAGAAGGAATCATTTTACGTTTACGAAAACAATGCGGAAACTACGAAAAATGAAGGCGCGTGGCCTAGTTGTTAGGTTGCTGCATTCACGATTGCAGCATTGTGGTTTTGATTACCGGTTTTGGGTGATGCGTTGCGTTTTTATAAAGTGACGTAATTTCACGTTGCTTCAGTTTACTCAGCTATAAATGAGTATAAATTGGTATCCCGTTGAGAAGGGACGCCCCATGGAAACTGGATAGCCGATCCTTCGAGTTTTAGGGTTCGAGTCAGTGTGTGTATGTATATATATATATATATATATATATATATATGCTGAGACCCTCTTCGGTCATGACTGACCATGGGATTGCTCCTAGAAAGTTACCCTCACAGGCACAAGTCCGGGCAATGATTATGGACGACCAGCAGTCGCCCATGCATACTAGCCTCCCCTCTCCATGCCACCGATGTCATCCAAGGTAAAGTCAAAGGGGCCGATACAGCTAGGCACACGTGACGTCGCAACTCATTTCTACAGCTGAGTGAACTGGAGCAATGTGAAATAAAGTGTCTTGCTCAAGAACACAACACTGAGCCATGCACCTTCACAATTATCAAAAAATTGATGATGAGGAGGATGTTGATGATGAAGAGAACGACGACGACGACGATGATGATTATGAAAACGGTAGCATTGTTCATTTTTACTTCTACGCTTCAAAGCAATGCTGGTTGCTGCATTATATAAAAGAATCACGATCTGGAAATTACATTGTGGAGCGATCCTCGTTTAGAAAATACGTCGGGTTATAATGGAATTGACTCTAAATCTAATATCCTACGAAATTTACAATGAAATCCATCTAATTTCCATTCCACTCATCATCGTAGCATCTTCTACATGGCAATTCCGTAAACGTAGGGATTTTTTTTATTTCATTAACCGAATTCAATAAAATTCAATTATCGACACGTATAATGTAATACTGTTATTATATTGAGTACGAGTTTAAAGGCTGTTATACCAGAGAGAGTAGGAGCAAAGGTTGTTATCAAATTTACACCGTAATGAACTTCAGCAGGTTTGGGGAATTATTAGGAATATTATTATTATTTCTTCTTTTGATTAAGCGTCAGGTATGTGAGATAAGTAGCAATGTAAAACTGTCAGGGCCGTTGCTATTGCATCTGCTACTTATTTCTTAAATACATTTGTTTTCTTATTACTGTAGAACCTGTTGTAACAGGCTTGCTTAGAATTTTGAAAAAATGTAAATGCCATTCTACAAGGGCTGAGACGAGTGTAACACTTATTATAGATAACAAATGTAAAGAATAGTATTCATTTGAGGAATGACATGTTAATGTTCGTAAAGGCAGCGTAGCCCATTTGTTTGGCTATTTAATGAATTTTATTTTTTCTTGAGAATGGCAACCAACTGGCAGAGATGCAAAGAAGGTCGTTCGAGTTGACTTGTGAGATATAAATCATTATTGAATTATTTTCATTTCAATTTCCTGCGAATACATACGCCAACTTGAAGCTTTTGGTGAAACTGTATGAACAATGCTTTATAAGTTTGTATATTATTGAATAATAAGCTATTTGCTATTCCAAGAGCGGAGAGCAGTCACCGATGAGAGCTTGTTTTCAATTGCTGCAGATTTGTTGTGGGTTGCAAAAGTGCATAAGGTAAAGTACTTAGCAGTACTTACCTACGCTATCACCATTCTGAGTGCAACGATCGCTGAGATCGACTTTGCTTGTCATTATTCCGAAACAGAGGTTGTTTAGGTTGACTGTTTAATAAAAGTTATAATAGTATTTATAGTAGTATTATATACGGATATACCAAGAATCAAGAATTTATTAAACAATATTACCTTAAAAGAAATAGACAGGATACATTTATCTAGCATAAATCTCTAAATCTAAAACAATTTTTAAAATCCAGTTACAGCTAGTTTTAAGAGTGTAACATATTTCTAGTTATTATCTCCCTTTGAATTCAACCTCTTTAATATTATTAGTTTTAGAGAATTTTTCAGAGTGTTATATTTTATCTATGTTGTTTCCATAATACTTAGCGCATGACAGTGAGAGCGGCCATTTACACTAGAACTAGAAGGAGTAAACATAATGTCGATAAGTATTCTACCTTTTAAAATTTTTTTACTAGTTTTATTCAATAATATTATAACGTACGTGGTGGGATGAGACGAGTGTAACACTTATTATAGATAACAAATGTAAAGAATAGTATTCATTTGAGGAATGACATGTTAATGTTCGTAAAGGCAGCGTAGCCCATTTGTTTGGCTATTTAATGAATTTTATTTTTTCTTGAGAATGGCAACCAACTGGCAGAGATGCAAAGAAGGTCGTTCGAGTTGACTTGTGAGATATAAATCATTATTGAATCATTTTCATTTCAATTTCCTGCGAATACATACGCCAACTTGAAGCTTTTGGTGAAACTGTATGAACAATGCTTTATAAGTTTGTATATTATTAAGTAATAAGCTATTTACAATTCCAAGGGCGGAGATCAGTCACCGATGAGAGCTTGTTTTCAATTGCTGCAGATTTGTTGTGGGTTGCAAAAGTGCATAAGGTAAAATACCTTGCAGTACTTACCTACGCCATCACCATTCTGAGTGCAACGATCGCTGAGATCGACTTTGCTTGTCATTATTCCGAAACAGAGGTTGTTTAGGTTGACTGTTTCATTCTCCAAAATTTGAGGTTATGTGTCTCTATCACAAATTTTATGTATTTATTTATTTATTCATTTATTATTATTATTGAGTGAGAGAGCAGTGCATGCCATCAAACTGACACTGGGGTAAAATATACGAAGCTCAGTATACCCATCATAACTACCCGTCTGATAAGGGTACACCAGGCACATGTATCACAACCATATGTACGCGACATAATGATCTCATATCATGATAAACAGCACATGACCTTGCAGGTGGTGCCCAGTTAGAATTTTCATCAGGTCGAGTAGCCCATCTCATTCAAAAGGTCCCTCAATAAGGTTTGTTTAAGGATGATGCACAAAATACCCATGTTTCCAGAAGTGAATTATCCAAACCTCTAATAAATCCTTTCAACCCAGGGCTATGATGCTCCCCCATTACTTCTGCTGGTAATCAGAGATGCACATATCGTCAGGACATGCTCAACTGGTTAAGGTCAAACAACTGACAAGCAAATCTGTGGTATTGAGCAGAATATTTGCTGTAGCCCATTATTATTATTATTATTATTATTATTATTATTATTATTATGTTTTTTCCTTCTTTCTTCAAAATCTCGGCGAGATTACATTATTATTATTATTATTATTATTATTATTATTATTATTATTATTATTATTATTAATATTATTATTATTATTATCATCATCATCATCATCATCATCATCATCATCATCATTATTATTATTATTATTTGGTTTGATTTAAGTTCGGTCTTAATCCTGATAGGATCTATATTGGTAGTGGGTTACTACCTGTAGCCTTAGATATCTACAAATTTTAATATAGGTATAAATGCCGATGAAATGATGGGCAAGGAAAAGTTTTACCAAAGAGCTGAGAAGAGAAAAGAAAAGAGGACCTTCTTGAAATGAGAATGCATGGGTAGTTTGAAAGGAATACACAGGACTTTAGGGATAATACAGCTTCGTGGGCATGGCTTGAGCGAGGTGATTTGATTCGTACCACCGAAAGCCTGATCATTGCTGCACAAGGCCAGGATCTCGCTACCAAGTCAGTGAAGTATAACATCTATAAAACTTCTGACACCCAGAAATACAGAATCTGTGGAAAGAGTGTGGAAAATGTGACCCACTTCATAAGTGGATATGAGAGCCTTGCACAAAAGGAATGCAAGCGCCGCCACGATAAAGTGTGTGTGTGGTGTGTGTTTTCACAGGTTCTTATGCCGTAAATACCAATACGAAGTAACAGAGAACTGGTATGAGCATGTACCAAGTAAAGTTATACAGAAGGATGGAAAAGTAACGATACTCTGGTATCGTTTACTATGATTTTCAGACGGATCGTGTAATCGAACACCATCGGCCGGACATTGTCATATTGAATAAGAGAGACAAATACTGTCAGATCATCGATGTAGCCATACCAAATGACATGTATGTTGCGAGTAAAGAGGTTGAAAAATTCACCAAGTATTCCGAATCGAAAGTGGAATTGGCAAGACTGTATGGAATGCGAGAGGGTAATGTAAAAGTGATACCAGTGGTGATCAGAGCGCTGGGCTCAATCCCATTGAAACTTCAAAATTTCTTAAGGCAACTGGAAATCCCATGCAAGTTTGATGTCTTGCAAAAAGCAGCCTTATTGGGCTCAGCGCACATCTTAAGGAAAGTATTATCTGTCTGAGGTCCTTGTTGTGACTTGACAGATGATTAAAGACTCCGATGCATTTTTAGCTACATTGTATTACGAAGGAATAATAATAATAATAACAACAATAATAATAATTATCAATATTATTATTATCACTTTTCTTCTTCTTCTTCTTCTTCTTCTTCTTCTTCTTCTTCTTCTTCTTTCTTCTTCTTCTTCTTTCTTCTTCTTCTTCTTCTTATTATTATTATTATTATTATTATTCAGTAGTTTGATTTTTTATAGCGTGCTTCACTTCACGACTACCGACGCAGCTCTGTGTGCCTTGGGTATGTGCTGTGATTGTTTGTGATGCTCTGATGTTTTTGTATGGAAAGTGTTCTGCGTAGGATGTGTGCAGTGCCTAGTAGTGCAATTTCTGTATGTTATATGTGTTTGTAAGTCCTGGTGTTTTTGTTATGTATTTGTCTGAATATTTTTTATCATGCCTAATGCACCTACTATGATAGGAATTGTTTCTGTTTTCAGATTCCACATTCTAGTTACCTCTATTTCCAGGTCTTTGTATTTTGAGAGCTTCTCCATTTCTTTTAGAGACCAACGTTGTCATCTGCCGGTATTGATACATCAATTAGAAAGCATTTTTTTCTTCATGATCTCTGACAACTATATCTGGTCTGTTGGCCTTAATTTCTCTATCTGTGTGTATCGGCATATCCCAGAGTATGGTTGCTTTCTCTTTTCTGTGACCTTTTCTGGTGTGTGCCTATACCATCTTTTTTCTGTTGTCATTCCATAATGTTGGCATTCTTCCAATGTATGTAGGTTCCAACTCTGTCATGTCTGTGAATATATTCCTTCTTAGCCAGGACTGGGCAGCTAGAGATAATATGATTTATTGTTTCTTGTCCATCTCCACATATTCTGCAGTTACTTGTAATATTTCTTTTCATGACATGTTTTTTGGTAATTTCTGGTGGGGAGGCTTTGGTCTTGTGCTGCAATTAAAAATCCCTCTGTTTCTGCTTTGAGTCCTGAGCTTCTCAACCATTGCTGGGATTTTTCTTTGTCTATTTCTTTTGCGTTTAGTTTAGTGCAGTATTTACCATGAAGGGGCTTTTCTTGCCATCGTTTTATCATGGTTCGTTGCTGTTCTATTTTTGTTTGGATTTCATTTGTTTTATAGCTTTTGTTGTTCTTCATCATCTCTTCTCTTCTTCGTGTTTATTAGGTGGTATGATTTCTTGTTTGTATTTGTCAGCTTCCTTAAATACTGAGAACAGTTTTTTTGTTTTGCTCGTGTTTTGCTGCTATCTGGATCAGTTTTCCTTCCTTCTGAAGTAGGTATTTTTGCAGTCCTATGGTTGGTTATTTTATAGTAGTTTTCCAGCTGTATAAGGCCTCTACCACCTTCTATACGTTGTATATATAGTCTTTCTATGTCAGATTTTGGGTGATGCATCCTAGATTCTGTCAGTATTTTTCTTGTTTTCCTATCTATTTTGGACAGTTCATTTCGTGTCCAGTTAAGGATATTGTAGCTGTAACTTATAACTGGGACAGCTAAAGTGTTGATACCTATTATCTTGTTTTTAGCATTGAGCTCTGTTTTTAGTATTGATCTAACTCGTCTATAATATTCTTTTTTTATTTTCTCTTTCATTTGTGTGTGGTGTGTCTTATCTAGTTCATGGATTCCTAAGTATTTGTAAGTTGGCTTTGGTCTAATTCTTTTATTCATTGGTTTTATCTAGTGTGATGTTGTTACTCTTAACTAGTTTTTCTCTCTTTCATGGTTACTTTGGCGCATTTTTCTAATCAAAATTTCATATCTATTTCTTTGGTAAATCCATGAACTGTCTTTAATAGTGTTTCCAGCTGTTTGTCATTTGCAGCGTATAGTTTTAGGTCATCCATATATAAAAGGTGGCTGATCGTTTTGCCGTAACATTTATATCCGCATCCAGTTCTATTAGCATATCAGATAGAGGTGACATGCTAAGCAGAAAAGGAGTGGAGAGAGCGTGTCTCCCTGGAATATTCCTCTTCTAATGGGGATGTCTTTGGTTTTCATGAGTCCCTCTTTTGTTTGGAGGTGTAGGAACTGTTTGCCATTTATTCATAGAGTGCTCTATGAATTTTATGATTGTTGGTGCTACTTCTTTGTTAATGGCTAGTGTTTCGAGGATCCATGTGTGGGGGATGCTATCAAACGCCTTTTTGTAGTCAATCCAGGCCATACTGAGGCCTTTCTTCTTTCTGTGGCTGTCTTCAGTTACGGCTTTATTAATCATTAGTTGATCTTTACAGCCATATGAGCTTTGCGGCATCCTTTCTGCTCTTCTGGGAACAGTTTGTTTTCGTCCAGGTGCTTGTTCAGCCTTTGCGATATCACTGCAGTAAATGCCTTGAACATAGTAGGGAGGCAGGTTATTGGTCTGTAGTTTTCTGGTTTTTCTGTTTCATTTGAGTTTGGAATTAAGATGGTTTTCACCTTCGTGAGCCATTCAGGCATTGTCTCTGGCTCTGCTAGTATGCTGTTAAAGTTTTCAGCCAGCTTTTTGTTGCATTCCTGTTAGATATTTCAACCAGAAGTTGGGGATCTTGTCATGCCCAGGTGCCTTCCAGTTGCTTAGTTTCTGCAGTGCCTGGGTGACCTCTTCAGTTGTTATGGGGGTCCAAAGTTATTCAGATGCCGAGTTTGTTATTTTGATACTCCTTTTTTTTTGGCTGTTCGTTCGCCGACCATATTTCTCTCCAGAATTCTTCCTATTCTTCTGCCGTTGGTGCTGCAGTGACTTCTATTTTATTTTTTCCCAGTTCTTGGTAGAACTTTTTGGGGTTGGAGTTGAACTTTTTGTTCTGTTCAAAGAAGCGTTGGCGTTTCTCGTACCGGCGGATCCTTTGAGCTTTGGCAAGGATATCTTGCTTCAGCTTTTCTTTTATCTCCGGCAAATCTTTTTCTGTGATGTTATTATTATCATTATTATTATTATTATTATTATTATTATTATTATTATTATTATTATTATTATTATTATTATTATTGTTTGACTTTTGATTTGTATTTGTACAAGTTGACTCCAAGTCTCATCCATGACCTCAAGAGACAACAAGTTAGGAGTTCAAGTTGGTATTATGTCTAGGGTGTCATATATTTGGTTTTGCACATAGTATTGTTCTAGAGAATGTTTAAGAAAACATAAGAAAATAATAAGTTTGTTTTTAAAATTTCAGATTACATAGACAGTGAGGAGCCATGAGTTTTGCCTGAAGTCTTTCAATATAATGTCTGGCCTATTTGCATCTATCTTTCTGTCAGTTTGAACGGTGAAGTTCTAGAAGAGTGAGATGTGATAATTTCCAACATGATCATTTCAACATCCAGTTTTTATTATGCGACAGATCCAGGTTTTTGAAAATTACTCAGTGAATATATTGTGCGTCTCTATCATGTCTGTTGAGATACTCTGTAGGTGCAAGAAGACTGCGCATGGAGACAACCTGATCAATGGTTTCATTTTGTTGTTTACATACACGATATGTTGAGCGACCGCCTTTCTTTAATGTGTTGGCCTGGTAGCTCCTTTTAGGTAGACTTTGATCTTGGACTGCTATAATAAAGCCTTCTGTTTTTGATTTTAAGCCAGAAGACACTAACCATTGATGAGTAAGCGCTTTGTCAACATCAGCATTATTTGCTCTCTTTGGGTATTTGCCTGTGAGAGGTTTTTCTTGTCATTTATCAGTAAGAATACCTAAGGCAGCAGTTTTAGCACGGGTTTTCATATGCTTAGCTTTTTCTGTGCTTGTTTCCAGTACGTCTAATTCTGGGATTTGTTGTATTCAGAATTCACTTAGATATTCCTTAGCCTGTTTTGTTGCTGAGTTTGATGCTTTCTTGTTTTCATGCTTTAAGACAAGTTTTAACATCCAGTCATCAGAGTTTTTCAGGTAGGTATTTCGGCCAATTGTGACAATCTTCATTGTTAATTCCAGTCGTAAAAGTCCACGGCGTCCCTCTTTTCTTGGCAGGTAAAGCCGTTCTAAATCTGCCTTAGGGTAATGCATTCTATGCATTGCCAACAATTTTCGTATTTCAGTTATTGACCAGTTAAAGATATTGAAACTGTAAGTCACGATCGGTATTGCTAAAGTATTGATCGCTTCTTTCCTGTTTCTTGCATTTAGCTCTGTCTTGAGCATTGCTCTTTCCCTTTGATAACATTCTCGTCTGATCCTTTCCCTCATCATTGAATTTTTGATTCCATCACCTTCAAATACCCTTAGGTATTTGTAGCTCACTGCTGGTTCTAACGCCTTTATGACATTCTGTTGGTTAAGATTAACGTTGGATCTTTCTATCATTTTTCCTTTGATAAAGGTAGCTTTTGCACATTTATCGAGGCCGCATAGTACCCTGATGTCATCTCTGAATTGCTTAACAATTGTTAGTAAGCCCTGTTGTTGGTCATTTTTTGAAAAGAGCTTTAAGTCATCCATGTACATTTATGTATATATATATATATAAAATATTAATAATAAAATTCGACAGGTCTAAGTAAATACATATGGGAGTTAAAATCTAATAAAATAGAATACACCCTTAATTGGAATATTATTTGTAGAGCGAAGTCATATAGAATAGGTAATAAAATGTGCTTATTATGCACAACAGAGTTTATGAAAATACTCCAGTTGAGAGAGTTATTACTGAACAGTATTGAAGAGAGGGGAATAGAATTCCGACATAAGAATTACTTTACATATAATAAAATGAAAAATATATAAAATTGTAACCCCTACCCAGTATTTCATCTCTTACACAATTATAAGGAAGGTAGTTAATAGAAGTTATAATAGTATTTATAGTAGTATTATATATGGATATACCAAGAATCAAGAATTTATGAAACAATATTACCTTAAAAGAAATAGACAGGATACATTTATCTAACATAAATCTCTAAATCTAAAACAATTTAAAAAATCCAGTTATTTCTAGTTATTATCTCCCTTTGAATTCAATCGCTTTAATATTATTAGTTTTAGAGAATTTTTCAAAGTGTTATATTTTATCTGTGTTGTTTCCATAATACTTAGCGCATGACAGTGGGGGCGGCCATTTGCACTTGAACTAGAAGGAGTAAACATTATGTCGATAAGTACTCTACCTTTAAAAAATTTTTTACTAGTTTTATTCAATAACATTATAACGTACGTAGTGGTTTTTACTAAATAATCTTAATTAAACACTATTAACTTACTTAACATGGTTTTTTTAATACTTATATGGATAGGGGTAAATCTTACACTAAATTATTAATTTCCATGTGTATTTAGATATGTTGCAGGATTTGGTGTGTTTCTAATTTAGTAGTTGAAGCTTTTCCTTAGGTTTAGCATTTTCTATATATATCGGAATTGTAATTTAGGTGTTTAATTTTTTAAATATATTTGTAATTTCTATATTTTTTTTAATATGATTTTTAATATGTATTTTTAACTTTGACTCGTAAATAATAATAATAATAATAATAATAATAATAATAATAATAATAATAATAATAATAACAATAATAATAATAATAATAATAATAATAATAATAATAATAATAATAATAATATAAATAGCCTGAGGACGCACTGGTGGATTTATATATTAGGTGTAGCCTTGATACACACCCCACCAGCGCAGAATTACGTGTAGCGTTGATTAGAAATACCTTCTTTCCCCACAGACTAATATCAGGTAAGTTATATTTTTTGGTAACTAATTTTATATTAGGCTATTTTAACTGCTTTAATTATTTTGGGGGATGTAACTTTCTCTGTGTATACCATACCATGAGGTTATCCTGAAATAGGAGTTGCGGTTCCATTGGTAAAATCCCAAATTTGTATATATATATATATATATATATATATATAGTATATATATATATATATATATAGTGAAGGCTCAGTAGTTAGAGCGTCGAGCTTACGATAGTGAGGTTGTGGGCTCGAATCCAGGACCAGGCTGCGTGTTGTGTTCTGGAGCAAGACACTTTATTTCACGTTGCTTCAGTTCACTTAGCTGTAGAAATGAGTCTTGACGTCACAGGCGCCAAGCTGTATCTGTCTTTGCCTTTCCCTTGGATAACACTGGTCGCGTGGAGAGGGAGGGTGGTATGTATGGGCGACTGCTGGTTTTCCATAAACAACTTTGCCTAGACTTATGATTTTGAGGGTAACTTTCTAGGTGCAATCTCATGGTCAGTCATGACCGAAGGGGGTCTCAGCATAATATATATATATATATATATATATATATATATATATATATATATATATATATATAATATATTATATATATATATATATACATATATATACATATATATATACACACATAATATTTATGTATATGTACGTGTATGTGCATATGATCATGTGTGATCATATGTATACCTATCTATATACCATGTATGTGTCTGTGTGCGTGTTGCTATGTGTATTTGTATATGTGTGTATATATATATATATATATACATATACATATTTATTTATGCATATGTATGTGTGTGTGTGTATATGCATATGATCATGTGTGCGTGTGCGCCTTTTTTTCGTGTTCGTAGATCGAGTATACACCTCCATCTTCCCGTTTGACACTCAAAAAGATAATAGCATACAAATGCCAAGCGCTTTGTGAAAACAACCTTTCAAGTAAAGTCTTTATAACGTTGTCGTAGTTAACTGACATTGTATGCTTAGTAAACTCGTTTGTTTACTTAAGACCAGTAGAAAGATTTTACTACACTGAAATCTTTTAAAATGATAGCGACAAGTATTATTATCCGTTAAATTAAAATTGTACAACAGTCTTCATTTCTGCTCCGGTTTATTCGCGATAAGGAATAAACCGGGGCAGTAACGAAGGAGAGATGTTAAGGTTTTCTTTTTCGTATTGTTCTGTTTGAATTTTTCTGATTTGTAAGGTAAGATTCGGTAATGTGTTAAAAGATAGAAAATAAAAACAACATTTAAGAATTTAAAACATTCCAATTATAATTGCCTCAAGCGTCGTATTTGAACGACAAAAACTCATTTGGTCTCAATTTCTGAATAGTTTGAAACAACGTAAGAAGAGTGAAACGAATCCACTTCACGTGACCAGCGATTTCTAATCGCATGGCACTTCTCTGGATTGTGGATTTACTACATTTTTTTAAAAAGTGTCCCCTGCCAGTGAAATATGCTTTGATTTTTGTCTTACTCTCTTTTACTCTTTTACTTGTTTCAGTCATTTGACTATGGCCATGCTGGAGCACCGCCTTCAGTCGAGGACATCGACCCAAGGACTTATTCTTTGTAAGCCGAGTACTTATTCTATCGGTTTCTTTTGCCGAACCGCTAAGTGACGGGGGACGTAAACACACCAGCATCGGTTGTCAAGCGATGTTGGGGGAGGGGACACACAACACACACACACACACACACCACACATATATATATATATATATATATACATATATACGACGGGCTTCTTTCAGTTTCTGTCTACCAAATCCACTCACAAGACTTTGGTCGGCTCGAGGCTATAGTAGAAGACACTTGCCCAAGGTGCCACGCAGTGGGACTGAACCCGGAACCATGTGGTTGATAAGCAAGCTACTTACCACACAGCCTTTCCTGCGCCTAATAATTATTGATTATAAATTACAAATTTAGGCACAAGGCCAGCAATTTCGGAGTGAGGGTAAGTCGAATTCATCGGCCCCAGCGTTTAGCTGGTACTTATTTTATCGACCCTGAAAGGATGAAAGGCAAAGACAACCTCGACGGAATTTGAGTTCAGAACATAAAGACGGACGAAATGCCGCTAAGCATTTTGCCCGGCGAGTTAACGATTCTGCCAGCTCGTCGCCTTTGTATGTCTTGCTTATAAGAATGTTACCAGTCATGCACTTGGGTCCATTCAATTGACTATTGGTACGTACACGTGATAAATTTTTACTTTCTAAAGAAAAAAAATCACTACTATTATTTTTCTATTAAGCAATATCTAATTGAAATAACATATTGTTATATTTGGGAAGAATCTTCAGACGGCGTGCCGCGGCAGAACCGTTAAATCGTCGAACAAAATGCTTACTGTCATTTCTTCCGGCTCTTTATGTTATCAGTTAAACAATCCCTATGAAGTCAAATTTACCTTTCATCCTTTCAGGGTCGATGAACCAAAGTATCAGTCACGTGCAGGGGGACGATGTAATCGTCTTGTAATCTCCCTCAAAAATTGCTAACTTGAGCCCTGCAATTGAGCAGATTTCTCTTCTGGGAAATGGGGTCTCTGTCACATATTCGCCATGAAACAAGGTCTTATGAGTCCTAGAGCAAAAAAAAAATTACAAATGAATAAAGGAGTAAATATACTCATCGGTTGTTGCTGGTCTATATTTCATACCTCTTTCTTTTCCAATGCATTTGACACCTGTTTATGCATCTCCAAACTATTTTCGCTACACTAGTCTGTAGTTTTCTAGATTTGTCTATATTTTACCTTTTAATGGAAAAAATGTTTAACCATCAAGAAAGCTACAGATTGCTTTAGAAAAACATATTTTTGGGTGATATAAACCAACATCAAATATATTGAAAAAAGAGAGAAAAGGTGAAATATAGACGAGCAACATCAAGTGACTTTATTGATCATGGTTCTTCCCATAAGTGATAAAGCATATAAACAGTCATAATTAATAAAATCTCATAATTAATTAATTCCCATAAGGCAGCGAGCTAGTAGAATCGTTAACACGCTGGGCAAAATGCTCAGCAGTATTTGTCTGTCTATACGTTCTGAGTTCAAATTCACCGAGGGTGACTTTGCTTTTCATCCCTTTCAGGACCGATAAAATAAATACCAGTGGAACATTGGAGTCGTTATAATTTGCCATTTTCCTTCCTCCGAACTTGCTGGCATTGTGCCAAAATTCGATACCTTCAATTATGACGCTTCCCAAATATAACAATATTGCTTTCAACACTTGATTTCCGATAAAAATTCTTGCAAAACGAGTTCAAAACTGAAACAGTTACTTATAACAACTAATTTGGTGACAGAAATTTGTATCTAAAGAAAGCATCAACATTTATTTGGAAACGTCAAAATAGTTAAATAATATAATCAAGATGGTGACAGTAAATATGATGTCAGCAATGAAGGAAATTTAATGTGTTTCTTCTATTTGTTACTCTCTCTTAAAATGTTCTATTTTACAACACTTTTTTTCAGTTTCTGCTTGAGAGCTTGTTGAATTTTTATCCATTAAGTCGTTAGCCATCGCTACGCTACAGGCAAGGATATATTCAAATCATCCGCGTACCTTCGTAGATTCTTCAAAGCAAAAGCCTTTTATTTAAAAGTCGGTGTTGCGTTGAGCCGCGAGGACACAATGGAAGACTTGGTCTTATAATTATAATTTTTTTAATGGCTTAGTCAGAAGACGAAAAGCAGGAACCATGACTATTTTCAATATTTCTATGACTTGCGAGAGGAAGGGAAGAAGTTGTGGTCAGACGGGATATCTGTCCGAAATGCTTACAATAGAGTGGACTCTGCTAAAGGTACCAATGAATTGTGTGGCTATCGATAGACTATGTAGTGGTATTAAACCGAGCAATGGATAAAGTCTACTACCTTAAAACAGGAACGAGGTATCTCTGATCTTACGGTGAATTACACAATCTTTATACTAACGTTATTCTTGTCTCTTTTTTCACGTATCTTTGCATGGAATTTGCTTTCTGGATATGAATCCGTTTTAGTCAAACCATTGACGTTCGCCAAACTATCAAAAGCTCTGTTCCTTGAGTGCTGTTCCGTAAAACATTTTCAAGTTATCGTGTAGAGATCACCTAATTCATTCAGAGATCTTTAGCAACATATGAACACCTCGGCAGATTTCCAAGGATATCAACAGTATCGATTTCAGGACATTAACACCAAACTATAACTCTATTCGAGAAGAAAATAGGATTTATCGTAATTTATGGTTCCAAGGAGGAAGCCTTTACGTAACCGCACGATCTATTACAAATGACAGTTAATAGGTAAATACGAAGTGACTCGAGCCCTAGGACCAATATGGCCGGTCACTCGGTTTCCGTGATGTATGAATGATCAAGATCACAACATTCCCCTTGAACGGGATGCCATTCCGTTGCAGGATTATTCATTTACAGCTGAATGGACTGGAGCAACACGAAATGAAGTGTCTTGCTTAAGAACACAACACACTGCCTGAACCAGGAATTCAAACCACGTTCTTGCCACGTGCTTTCAGACATACACGGCAGCTATATAGCCATCAAATTACACACCGCTGTCTTAAAATAAAGAAAAAGACATAATGGCTACTGTAATCCAATACACCCCACTAAAGAACGGGATGATCATAACTAGCTACAATATCTTTGATCGTGGATCAACTCTATCAGGCTTAACCTGTGAATAAACAACATCAATAATAAAACAACAAATATTCACAGTTTGGAATACACTAGAGATCTCTTCAGTAAAGGGAGATTACCTTCCCACATAATATATATATATATTTAAATACATATGTATATATTTAAATACATATATACATATATATATATATGGGATGTAGTCCAACTGTATGAACTTCGCTGACTTGGAAAATTGAAAATTGAAAAGAAAATTGCACAATTGCAAATTTGCCAAGAAACTTTTCATAGAATAAAGTTATTTTGTTTAAGGTAAAGACGGTGGCGGGATGGAAGAATAAAAAGAAAATGAAATTAGTGTACAGAATCGGTAGACTGTGGGAGTTAATATAGAGTTAATATAAATTCTTCATAAATATAGTAAATGCTGTATTGTATGTAAAAAAAAAAAATCGGAAGTTTTGGCAATTTATTGGATTACAAAGAGGGGGAAAGTAGTAGTAGTAGTGGTGATGGTGGTGGTGTTGGTAGTAGCAATAGTAGCTATTTTTGGATCGCTGGAAGTGTTTTAGGTATTTATACAAGGCACTAAAACGTCTAATTCTCTGCAAATGCCGAGTATTTTTACTTATTTGTAAGTACGTATGTATGTATACATACATACATACATATACATATATATATATAATATATATGGGATTTAATACACACACACACATATACATAGGAGTGCATATGCATAACACACATGTAAAGAGCACGCAAATGTGTATCCCCTCTCTGTATATGTATATATATATATATATATATATATATATATATATATATATATATATATATATATATATGTATGTATATATATATATATATATATATATATATATATATATATATATATATGTGTGTGTGTGTGTGTGTGTGTGTATATATATATATATATATATATATATATATTAATATTAATATATATATGTATATATATACGCACAGAGGGGAAAAAGAAACTCAAGAGATGGTGTGGGTAAGAGAGTAAGTTGAAAAACAAAATAAGACGACAAAATGAAACTGAATGATAAGATTGAAACATTAGGAGGGAAATAGACTGAGCAATGAATCAGACGATATCTAGATAGGCAGGTAGGTATGTAGGTAGGTAGATAGGTAGGCAGGTGGGTAGGTAGGTAGGTAAATAGACTGATAGATAGATTGAGAGACAGGCAGATATACATGCACACACGCACACACATACACACACACTCACACACACACACACACGCATATATATATATATAGCTGTGTAGTAAGTAGTTTGCCTCCCGACCACATGGTTCCGGGTTCAGTCCCATTGCGTGGCACCTTGGGCATGTGTCTTCTACTATAGTCTTGGTCCGACTAAAGCTTTGTGAGTGGATTTGGTAGACGGAAACTGAAAGAAGCCCTGTGTATGTGTGTGTGTGTTTGTGCGTGTGTGTGTGTATGTTTATGTGTCTATTTTTGTCTCCCCAACATCGCTTGACAACCGTGTGTTTACGTCCCCTAACGTAGCGTTTCGGCAAAAGAGACCGATAGAATAAGTACTAGGCTTACAAAGAATAAGTCCTGGGGTCGATTTGCTCGACAAAAGGCGGTGCTCCAGCATGGCCAGAGTCAAATGACTGAAACAAGTAAATGAGTAAAAGAATAAAAGAATAAAAGAATAAAAGAATATATATATATATATATATATATATATATATATATATATATATATATATATATATATATATACCACAGAGTAAGAGAGAGAGACAGAGAGAATGAAGGGGAAAGAGAAACTAGAAAGATAGATACAACGTCATTATTGATGAAAAGGATAAGTCCAGCATCAAAACTTCTTTATATCAAATCCCATCAAGCAGCTGTCTCTACTACAGCTGGTTTCTATGAAAAATTAGCCTTTTTACATTTCTGCGAAGGAGAATTTCCCATCTCTAACCCTTGTAATACAAATATTTGAGTCATCCAGTGCTGAAATCCATGAAAATTATAGCCTGTGGCATTTAAGGAATTTTACTAAAGTTATAGTGTTCTGTAAATTACTCAGGTTGATTGTGCTGTTAATAGTCGTAAGCTGGAGCAGTTAAACGAGGTATCTATCTGTTTGAAGTAATGGGGTGAAGGTGAGACTACGAAAAGCTAAAAATAATCTTACACGAAAAGCTGCTGAATTTGATGACAGTATAGAAGATTTCAAACAAACAAAAGCAAGTAGCAAGGCTGGTAAATATGTACGAGCGCCGTGTTTTGAAGAATGTAACCCCCAACACCGGGAAACTGAATTTTTGTAAAGTTTCCGTTTCAGATTGTAGCTGTTTCATTTTTTACGCTAATTGCTCTGGAGAAAGATATAGCTATCGCAATTTCAATTTCTCTCTCGTCTAAATACTTAAAACTTCGTTCTTATCTTGAGAAAACACGGAAAAGACTTCTCTAATGTCCCCACTCTGAGACCCAATAATCCAAAAAGTTGTGATCTGAAAACATATGTTACCTTTCTTTATCTTTCAGGAAAAAAAATTTACTATAAAAATTAGTTCTGCAGATTCTACATTTCTTCCTGGAGATTTATTTTATGTAAATGATAGAGCTTCAGAATTGTCTTGATCGTTTTAGCTAAAACAAACGAAATAACTAATGAGAAATGGTTGAAATACTTCACAGAAAATAAATATACTTTCTATATACTAAAGATAAGAATTTATATCCTGCTAACGTATTTTAATGCATTCATTACATCTTATATCCTGTCTGATCTGGCCAACTACCGACTTGATCCCCCTCACTGCCAATACCTTAAAACTACTGGAGGCTGCTGTAAACGATCACCTCATTTATCACCTTGAGTATCTCAGAGGTCATCAGTACAGTTTCCGTAAGAGCTAAATCTACCGCGGACCTACAAACGAGTGGGTTGTTTTTGGTCTTGAGAACGTTGGAAAAAGCATTGTTGTTATCCTGTTAGAACAAACTTACAATCAAATATGTTGCACTAATAGTGATAAATGTATCTAGGATGACATTGTTCTATGTGTCGTTGCTTTCTGAAGATGGTAGAGCGAAATTCGAGGAGGATCTGGAATAAACTCACTCTCACCCATACAGTCATGTCTCAGCCCCTGGCCTACAGGCATGATGTCGTGGTGTCCCTCTTCTCTACATTTCCACCGCTACTCTAACGGTCTCTACTCCTTCGGAGCTGGCTGGGCTCTTGCCACCTCTCTTCAGGTTTTTCCGACCCACTTATGTCCTCCTCTCCGTTTTATGTCCAATCCTTCCATGCCTCTCACAGATAATTATGTCCATTCATCCTTTATCGCCCATCCCATGACTTTCCAGCAGAAGTTGACTTGCGATGGTTTAAGAAGAGCATTAACAACATTCAATTTCATGGGTCCCACACGGTTTGAGAAAGCCTTGGGTGCTGTCACCTCGCTAGACCCAACAAATGAAAGAATACATTAGAGGCAGCGAAACCAATTATGTTGCCCTTGACGTCTTGATTATCTAAAGCAAGGGTTCTCAACCATTTTTGCCAGTGGATCTCCTCAATTATATTCTATTCAGGTGACCACCCCAAACCACACACAAACATACCATATCCATTCGATGTTTAAAAACTGGTTTATAGATACTTCTTTCAAAATTTCTATTTTATTTCTCGCACCTTAACTTGTGTTGGCTGAATTATGTAAAATATTAGAGAAAGAAACTTGTTTGTTGCAGTATATACCCATACATCAAAAGCAAATTTTTTCAGGGGCCCTTAAATCACTATTGTGGATCCCCAATTTACTATTTTGGTGTGTGGATCCCTACAAAATCTTATATGGATCTTCAGGCACCATATGGACCCCAACTGAAAAGTCTTGTATACATGGTTACCTGCTTACCTGTCCGTGCTTCTGCCTGCCAGTTGTCTGCTTGCTTTCCTCTCTGCCTCTCCGCCTGTCTATAGGCTCTATTTGATCAGACTTTCCTCTAGCACGTTCCAAAACCTCCGATAAATCGTGGATAGGCAAAATCATCCTAGGATCACACAAAATAGTTTTGGCTTTCTACGTTCTGAGTTCAAACCCTAATGAAATCAACTTTGCTTTACATTCTTCTAGAGTTCATAAAACGAGTACCGATCAAGTAGAGGGGTCGATATAATAGACTGTAGATTGATGTACGGAGGTCCGCCAGCCTGTTTAGTAATGGACATCTTCCGAACGACATAGCCCTATAGGAGTCGGTCTGTCTGTCTGTCTATCTATTTGTCTCTTCCCTTCTCTCTCTCTCTCTCTCTCTCTCTATCTACATATATATATATATATATATATATATATATATTATTATATATATATTATATATATATATATATATATATACAGAGAGAGAGAGGGCTTAGTGGTTAGAGCATTCGGCTTATGATCGTTAGGTCGTGAGTTCAATTCCCAGCGACGCGTTGTATCCTTGAGCAAGACACTTTATTTCACGTTGCTCCAACGTGTAGTGCCTATATTTCAAATTTAGCACCTATATTTCAAATGAGTAGTACCTGTATTTCAAAGGGCCAGCCTTGTTATGGGGATCCACAATAGTATTTTAAGGGCCCCTGAAGAAAAATTGCTTTAGATGTATGGGTATATATTGCAACAAACAGATTTCTCTCTCTCTCTCTCTCCTCTCTCTCTCTCCTATATATATATATATATATATATATATATATATATATATTATTAGTTTATATATATAACAATTTTTCACCGATCACGTAGAGAAAGGTGTTCGCCTCCATTTGGGAAAACACAGCATGTATGTATTATGTATGTATGTTGTATGTATGTATGTATGTATGTATGTTATGTATGTATGTATGTATGTATGTATGTATGGTATGTATGCATGTATGCTTGTATATCTATCTCTATTATATATAACGACGGGCTTCTTTCAGTTTCTGTCTACCAAATCCACTAACAAGGCTTTGGTCAGCCTGAGGCTATAGTAAGAGACACTTGCCCAAGGTGCCATGCACTGGGACGGAACCCGGAACCATGTGGTTGGGAAGCAAGCTTCTTATACTCATAAGATATAATAGATATATATATATATATATATATATATATATATATATATATATATATACTAGCAGCATAGCCCGGCGTTGCCCGGGTATGTAAGAGCCCCTAGTAGGCAACGACTAATCCCGATCTAGTCCTTTCCCTCTAGGGAACGAAGGCACATGTGTAGGTTGCAATGTCTTCTCTTCACTCCAATACTTCTGTGTATACGACGTTCCTAGCTGTCCCTTTGGGCGAAAACATGAAAACATCATTGCGCCTTCCAACGCGTGAACAGCCCACGTAGAGTTGGCCGTGGGCGAAGCACTGTTCGCCCAAATGTAACCCAGCGACTTGTAGCGTTTGGCCTTGGGATTTATTGATGGACATTGCGGAGCAGAGTTTAACAGGAAACTGAGAACGCCTGAAGTGGATTGGTAGGTCAGCGCCCGACGGTTGAAGGTGCATGCCTGGAATGAAGACGTCTTCTCCTTCCACAACCGGTAAGTATTGTGGCCGTTATTAAATGTGGTGCCAAATGTTTCACAACAGACGTGTGCCGTTGCACTGTTTAGGTGGAACCAAATTCCTGATGAGCATAATCGTAGGAATTGGTTCACCAAAACTTAGGTTAGTCTGGAGGTTCCGATGTAACCTTTGGTTTGTATATGGGATACATTGAAGATTAAGTCTAGATTTCCTCCTGTGGGTTGAATTATCGATAGCTGTTTGATAGTTATTTGGGGGAGTAAGAGAGTTAAAGAAGGTCGAGTTGCGTCCCCTAGACAGTCTGTGGTTTGTGTTTAATACACAAATCGGTTTGCTATGTGTGCCACATATGATTTAATTAACCGATTTTTTCCAGTAATAAAGTATCCTATTGGAATAAAAAGGGCCATATAGCTCCTTGGAGCAGACATGATGCTCGCTGTGAATTAAAAAAAAATTCCTGCCAATTTGTTAAAGATATTGTCGAAAATATGTCATCTTGAATTTGAACGCAATTTCCCAAAATGGCATGATTTTATCGATTTTTCTGATGGTAAGGTATTGCATGGAAAACTAACGTCAGAATTAAGTTTCTTAGGGTAACATTAAGCTTCACCATGAGTTTTTTGGTGAAAATCGATTGCAAGTTGCGAAAACTACAACTGAAAATGTGTTGGCATATGAAAAGCTTAGATTCCCGACCCCATGTCGAATTTATCAATTTTTTTCAGGAACTGGGGGAACTTTTCAAAATTTTCGGTGCGTTAGTTTTGAATTATGACATTGGGCTAGTTGTGTGTCAGTTTCATCAGAATCGGTTGAAAGCTGTGGTCAGGTGAGGATACAACCTGACAGACACACAGACAGACAAACTGCCTTTTACACACACACACAACACACACCAACCACACACACATATATATATATAAATATTCTAATATATATATATATATATAATTTATATATATATGTATATATATCTATATATATAACTTAATACGTACACACACGCGCGCACGCATGCAGCACACACATACACATCTACCTTTACAAAAGCCGAAAACATCTCCCAAACGTTTACTCATGTTTCACGTTATCGTTCGTCGGACCGTTGCGATCATATTCTACCTTTGGTATTCGAGTACTATTTTTTGCACCTTGATTTGCATTTATGTGCTTACTGTGTGTGTATGTATGTATGTATGTATGTATGTATGTATATAAGGGTTGGCCAATGGTCACCCGACAGTAAATCAAAATTCCATAAATACTATCTGCATTGACTGGAATGTGTTGCTCAAGAAGGACTTCAGTTTGCACAATTTTCATGATGTTTCATATTTAGTTGCTTTTAATAAATTCACTCAGTTGTTAAACATAGATAAATCCTGAGTTAATTGGTTTTGGGTTACTGTCGGATGACTTTTGGCCAAGACTGTATATAATAATAATAATAATAATAATAATAATAATAATAATAATAATATTTGTCTTGGTATAAAAGATGAGCTACAGCAAATATTCTGCTCAATACCACAGATTTGCTTGTCAGTTGTTTGACCTTAACCAGTTGAGCATGTCCCTTAGTGGCTGACGATACGTGCATCTCTGATCACGAGCAGAAGTAGTTGGGAGCATCATAGCCATGTGTTGAGAAGGATTCTTTGGGGTTTGAATAATTCACCTCTGGAACATGGGTGTTTCGTTCAACGTCCTTAAACAACCCTTATTCAGGGACTTTTTGAGCGGGATGGGTTACTCGATCTGAAGAAAATTCTAACTGGTCTCCACCTGCAAGGTCATGTGCTGTTTATCTTGATATGAGATCACCATGTCGCGCACATATGGTTGTGATGCATGTGCTTGACAACCGATGCTGGTGTGTTTACGTCCCCAACACTTAGCGGTTCGGCAAAAGAGACCGATAGAATAAGTACTGGGCTTACAAAGAATAAGTCCCGGGGTCGATTTCCTCGACTAAAGGCGGTGCTCCAGCATGGCCGCAGTCAAATGACTGAAACAAGTAAAAGAGTAAAAGAGTAAAGAGAGCTCAGGCACAGAAGTGGCTGCGTGGTAAGTAGCTTGCTTACCAACCGGGTTCCGGGTTTAGTGCCACTGCGTGGCACCTTGGGCAAGTATCATCTACTATAGCTTCGGGCCGACCAAAGCTTTGTGAGTGAATTTGGTAGACGGAAACTGAAAGAAGTGCTCTTGTTATTATTATTATTATTATTATTATTATCATTATTATTATTATTATTATTATTATTATTATTATTATTATTATTATTGACACCAGCATCGGTTGTCAAGCAATGTTGGGGGGACAAGAACATAGACACACACCACACACACACACACACACACACACACACACACATATATATATATACGACGGGCTTCTTTCAGTTTCCGTCTACCAAATCCACTCACAAGGCTTTGATAGGCCCGAGACTATAGTAGAAGACACTTGCCCAAGGTACCACGCAGTGTGACTGAACCCGGAACTATATGGTTGGTAAGCAAGCTACTTACCACACAGCCACTCCTGTTATGAAGTAATACATTGCACTACTGGGAAGCTAAATGCTTTACAGTCACCCGGACATGTAAATTTTGAAATTGAATAATGGAATTTTTATGATAATTTTATGAGTAGCTCATCGTTTATATTAAACTAGCAGTATCGCCCGGCGTTGCTCGGGTTTGTAAGGGAAATAACTATATAAGCATTTTTAGAGAGTTACTTCCCTTATAGATGCCAATTCGGGCTTTCTTAGCCATTTCTGTTTTGGTGTCTTCAAGCCATGAAGTCGTTGTTCTAAAAGAACGCTGGTCTCCTTGACAATGCTTTACGACGTTGATTTCCTTACACTCCATTCCCCACAGCTTCACGAGGGAGGGAAGAAGGGGGAAAAGCAACACAGGTGCAGCTGTGAGCGTGGACGCCAACTCCGCCACCATCGACATACGATGCATTTTATGCATTAAAATGGAATAAAAATGATGTTAAATTATTTTTAAAATCGTAGACTCATCGTAGACGCGCGCTAATAGCCAGGACGGGCTCGATATGATCACGACTATAAGATACTCGAATTGGTTAACTAAACTGCACCGCAAAATGTGGGAGTAGTTAGGAATCTAAATCGAAGGGGACAGACACTCACACAACAACAGTTTTATATATATAGATATACTTCCCACACATAATTTAACCATTAAAAATTTGGCAAGAAGACATACACCGTACAAGCGGAGAATGTAAAATATTTGTGAATATCACATGATCAGATGATCGAGCAGACTGTCAGATGTTGTTATACATCGCTGGTCACGATGCACTTTGCATCATTTTAGCTTTCATACAATGAATGAAGACAATAAGCCAAATGAATATAACGTAACCTAGATGATAGGTGTATTACACTTCCGATCCCAAGATCACAGTTTCGATTCTCAGGCGGTGCTAAGTTTTCTTAAACACTTATTTCAGGTTGTCTTAGTCCACACAGCAGTAGATATGTAATCCTGTATCAAATTGGTATACCGTTCAGGTGGAATGTTCTGATCTCGGTAACTTTTACACCATGAGAACCGTGTAACCAGTCTTAAGAGTTGTAAGACACGAAGCGTTATTATTTCTTTTACTCTTTTACTCTTTTACTTGTTTTAGTCATTTGACTGTGGCCATGCTGGAGCACCGCCTTTTAGTCGAGCAAATCAACCCCAGGACTTATTCTTTGTAAGCCTAGTACTTATTCTATCGGTCACTTTTGCCGAACCGCTAAGTTACAGCGACGTAAACACACCAGCATCGGTTGTCAAACGATGTTGGGGGGACAGACACAGACTCACAAAGACACACACACACACACACACACCACACACACACACACACACATATATATATATATATATATATATATACGACGGGCTTCTTTCAGTTTCCGTCTACCAAATCCACTCATAAGGCTTAGGTCGACCCGAGGCTATAGTAGAAGACACTTGCCCAAGGTTCCACGCAGTGGGACTGAACCCGGAACCATGTGGTTAGTAAGCAAGCTACTTACCACACAGCCACTCCTACGCCATATAGAATATATTAATGATTGAAAATTCTAATGGTGTGATGGTGTTGGTGGTATAAAATCCAGATTTAGTGACTTCTGAGATCGACATATATTTCCTTTTACCAAAATAATAATGTTGTCGCCAGAACGCGCATGAGTTCAACTCATCACCTACACTACCCTCATCCCAATAACTGTCTACTACTTCAATTCACTGGAATATATATTATTATTAAAACCGACATCCACGCACAAGCATACATATAAAATACCTACACTCACATACACATACAACGAACACTTTCACTCACACCAAGAAACTAAACAAAATATATTGAAAACAAATGGCACTCTGTCGGTCAAGACGACGAGTGTTCCTGTTGAACTGATCAACAGAACGGCCTGCTCGTAAAATTAACGTGCGAGTGGCCAAGCACTCCAAAGACACACATAACCTTAATGTAGTTCCAGGGATCTTTAGCATGACACAGTTTGACAAGGCTAGCCCTTTGAAATATGGGTACTACTCATTTTGCCAGCAGAGTTGATTGGAGCAATGTGAAATAAAATGTCTTGTTCAAGAACATAATGCACCGCCGAGTATCGAACGCACGACCATACGATCGCAGCCGAACAGCCTAACCATTAAGCCAGAACAAATGACATTGTCCTCTTCGTACGATTAAAGAAGTAAAGTGTGTGCTGTATTTTACACTACGTCACTTTCCTTACTCGATCTCATTCAATAAAACAGACGATAATCAACTATTTCAAAAAAGATTTAACATTGTTGAATTCAAAATTTGTTATAATTCATAATGTAATTTAATAATTTCATGGTTATGTATCGGAATTATATCAATAGAAATTAATTCCGTTTCAGATTAAAGCATCCGTTGAAGCCATATCAGAAAACGAAGTCAATTATTTTGGCATCTCACCAAAAGAATTGTTATAAACCTGACAACACTGAGAGCGCTATTTAATGGATAACATTTTAGCTCCAGGGTTGAATACTTTTATATTCCATTGTCTGTTGACAACAAGTTAATCGTGTTGAGGTTCTTCCCTCGATTAAATTAATTACACATTTGGGGAAACATCTTTTCTCTTTAATTTCATTATTGAAGACAGATTTAATATTAAATTATTTATATTTGCGATTCCATGGATTTTGAAGTGAGTGCAATCTCATTAATTTTATGGGCAAAGCACTCATTCTTTGTATGCTGTGATGTAAAGGGATAAATTTGCTCGCTGGATTTTCAGTTGCGTTGACAGCTGCCAAACAAGCTCTTCTTTAAATATATATTACCCGCCAGAGTATTAAAACCTGTTTCTCAAGGGCATGTTAGGGAGAGAGAAGAAAAAGGGGGTGGAGTGAAAAGAATGTTAGCTCCCTTAATGTTTCTACGAGGCTGCTGACTTTCAAAAGAATGTTTACCCAATCTTTTTAACTGGAACACGTGGTTGGTGACCTATACATCAGTTTCTTGTTGGGATAATGAAAGATGATTACAAGAATACGGAGAGACTGGCGAGGCTTTGACACAAAGAAGATCATTTCAGTGAAAGGCAAAAATATTCGATGTCTTTTTTTTTCTTCGTTCAGTTGTCAGTCATTGGACTGCAGCCACTCCGTGACACTACATTGAAGGGGCTTAGTCGAACAAATCAACTCCAACATTTATTTTCCCCCCTTTAAATCTGTTATGTATTCTATCGGTTACTTTTAGTTAACAGCTAAGTTAAGGGGACGTAAACAAACTAGCATCGGTTTTCAAGCTGTGTGGTGACAAACACAAGGACAGATACACACAGACTCACACACATATTTATACATACACACATATCTATATACGACGGGATTCCACACATACTTGTCAGTCGCGCCTACAGCAGAAGGCAAAAGAATTATTATAAACCTGTGAACACTGAGAGCGCTATCTAATGGATAACATTTTAGGCTCCAGGTGCCGCGCAAAGGGACTCAATCCGAAACCGCTCGTAAACAGAACGAAATTGTTTCCTTCAGTTCATGAACAGTTAACGCCCAACTATAACTTTCAGAGTCCCTACAAATACAAGGATTCGTAATTTTCGATTATCTCTCCCGCATACCTCACAAAGGTTTGTTTTTTATTGTTCTTTTTCAAAGGTAAATCAATTAAGCTTAAACTCTGCTCAGTTGTTAACCCTCAACGAATTTTAAGTGCGAGCGATATTACAATTACTCATAAATCTGGAGCGGCGTTGTTGCTATACACACAAACATCATTGACTGGTATACTAGTAAATATTCAATCACCAGTCCGATAAAATCAGTGGAATTTCTTTGTTTCTTCATACGTTACTACAATGACCTCTTCTCAATTTGAATCAAAGAGCCACATACCATCTCCACCAAGCCCACTCGCAGCACCGATCCTTCTTCCTTTCGACATCCCAAACACCGCACTAGAAACTTCCTCTAGTCATCCCTTCCTAGAGCTGCAAATTGACTGGAAATCTTCTCTTCCCCCTACCCTCGTTTTTCTTCCTATTGACAACCTGTATCTCATAACACTCATCTGTTTTATAGAACTTACAACAGTATTTAGCTTACAATCTTCTGACTAACTACAATACAACAACTACACTTCGTTAAGTATTGTCTTTTTTTTATTAGACTGATAAATAGACGTAAACTCTTCAAAACAATTAAAAATTAACTTTATGTCTTCATTGATAAAGATG
>NC_043002.1:66644545-66674545 GCF_006345805.1 Octopus sinensis | reverse complement strand
ATTTGGCAAAATACTGAATCACAAAACTTATTACAATTTATGGCATATTTATGAAATTATTGTTCGCTAATTATTTTCTATGAATTTCTATCGTCCGATGTTTTCCGTAATGACAAACGAGTGTTATTTACTATTTTGTTTCCTTAAATTTTTCCATATTATTATGACCTTATATGAACTGTGACTGTCACATTGTTCTGTACAGAGAAATGTCTGTTTGTTTGAAGAATCTGTGCTTAACTTCATTGTCTATTCAGACGTCAGAGAAAAACGATAAAAGCAAAAAGAAAAAAGATTGAAGATTAATATATGAAATATGTACAGGAGTGGCTGTGAGGTAAGAAACTTACTTCCCATCCACATGGTTCCGGATTCTATCCCACAGCGTGGTACCTTGGGCAAGTGTCTTCTATTATAGCCCCGGGCCCACCAAAGCCTTGTGAGTGGATTTGGTAGACGGAAACTGAAAGAAGCCTGTCGTGTATATATATATGAGTATATATATTTATGTGTGTGTCTTTGTGTCTGTGTTTGCCCCCTTGCCATCGCTTGACAACCGACGCTGGTATGTTTATGTCCCCGAAACTTAGACGTTCGGCAAAAGAGACCGATAGGATAAGTACTAAACTTACAAAGAATAAGTCCTGGGGGTTGATTTGTTCGACTAAAGGCGGTGCTTCAGATGGCCGCTGTCAAATGACTGAAACGTGTAAAGGAGTAAAAGAGTAAAAAAAAAATAAAGAAAAGAAATAAAAAGCAATATGACGGCCATTATTACCTTGTATTTTTCTGATAAATGTAATTAATTTTATTGTTTTATTTCGGGACGGTCATTTTATTTATTTATTTATATTTTACCAAATAAACACACGCACTATATATTTTTTTTCTTTTTTTCTTCATTCGTTTATTATTGATATTTTATTATTTTAACGCTTGTCCATTGTCCGGAAATTTTTCGTCACACATCTGTGACCTCTTCAGCGACGCTTTTCGTTTCCGTGTGTGTTTTCAGAGAATGGAAAAAGTGGAGCAAGAACACACGGAAACGAAAAGTATCGCTGAATAAAATAACAGTAATAAACGAGTGAAGAAATATATATAATATATATATATATATATATATAGAGAGAGAGAGAGAGAGAGAGAGAGAGAGAAAGAGAGAGAGAGAGTGCGTGTGTTTATTTGTTTATTTGGCAAAAAATAAAAAAATAAATATATAAAATGACCATCCCGAAATACAACAATATCTGCTTCAACACACGATTTCACATCAGGAATCTTTCAAGACGAATTGACAAACGTAATTAATTTTCGAAAATATCAAAACGGATGAGTTGTTGCAGATGGGAACTAAATGTTTTTTTTTATATACATTCTCTGCGTGAAGGCGGCGAGCTGACAGAAACGTTGGCACGCCGGGCGAAATGCGTAGCCGTATTTCGTCTGCCGTTACGTTCTGAGTTCAAATTCTACCGAGGTCGACTTTGCGTTTCATCCTTTCGGGGTCGATATATTAAATACCAGTTACGCACTGGGGTCGATGTAATCGACTTAATCCGTTTGTCTGTCCTTGTTTGTCCTCTGTGTGTTTAGCCGCTTGTGGGTAGTAAAGAAATAGGTATTTTGTCTGTCTTTATGTTCTGAGTTCAGATTCCGCCGACTTAATCCCGTTGTCTGTCCTTGATTGTCCCCTCTGTGTTTGGCCCCTTGTGGGTAATAAAGAAATAAGAAACGTTAGCACACCGGGCGAAATGCTTAGCGGTATTTCGTCTGCCGCTACGTTCTGAGTTCAAATTCCGCCGAGGTCGACTTTGCCTTTCATCGTTTCGGGGTCGATAAATTAAGTATCAGTTGCGTACTGGGTTGATCTAACCGACTGACCCCCCTCTCCAAAATTTCAGGCCTTGTGCCTAGAGTAGAAAAGAATAAACATTCTGTGAGTAAAATTTCTACAAGAGTTGATTTTGTGTTCATTACGCTTTGATCAAGAAGCATATCCGCAACATATCGATTATAAAGCCTTCTTTGCTGTACGATTAAGAAGTTGGATTTGTTACAACGTGAATTTGGGTTGAGTTCCGTTGCGCGACAGCTTGTGTGAGTGTCTTCTACTATAGTTTCGGACCAACCAATGTCTGGTGAGTAATTTTTTAGACGGAAACTGTGTAGAAATCCCTTGTGTACACACACACACACACACACACACATACACGCGTCGAAACGCAGGGTAGATGAAACCATGGCGACTGAAGAAGGGGAATTTTCCTTGTGTTATTTGTCCTGTACTCTATTTTTTCGTTGTTTAAGAAAAATATCCAGTTCCTTGGTTTTGTGTTTATGTTTTCGTTTCTCATTGTGTTCGACGTTTTTTTGGTGTCCTGTATCCATATATGCATGTATATATACATGTAGAGGTAGGTACGTACATATATGTATGTATATATGCATATGTTTTATTTTATTATTAATTATATTATATATATATATATATATATAATATATATACATATATATATATATATATATATATATATTCTTTATTCTTATTCTTTATCCCCGTCTGTCTTGATAGACAATGGGTTGCGCCAAGGGTGGGGCCTACTTTGATGATGTGCAGCGTCTGCTTTGACTGAACAGGCCAATTCTAGAGTGGCAGTCCTTGGTACAGTTGCTGCACACGAACATCGATGGGTACGTGTGGGGGGTTGCTGCTGCAGTTGTCCTCCTCCTGTCCCGCCCTGTCAACCACATCTGTGCTCTCCTCTCCTCAGCCATGGAAACGCCTTTCCTCACCGTCCGACGCCAGGCAGAGCGGTCAGCAGCTGTTCCTCCCACGTGTCCACACAGATGTTGGCAGTCCTCAGGTCGCGCTTGCACACGTCCTGTATCGTAGCTGTGGACGTCCCTTGGTTCGGGATCCCGTGGTGAGTTCGCTGTACAGGATGTCTTTAGGCATGCGACCGTCCTGCATGCGGCAGACGTGTCCGAGCCAGCGCAGTCGTCTCCGCACGAGGAGGGCATACATGCTTGGCATATTAATATAATATATATATATATATATATATATAATATAATAATAATATAATATATATACTATATATATATAATATATATATTATATATATATATATATATATATATAATATATATATTATATATATAATATAATATATATTATATATTATATATAATATATATATATATATATATAATATATATATATATATATAATATATATATTATAATAATATATATTATATATATATATATTATATTATATATATATATATATATATATATATTATATATATATATATAAATAATGTGGAGGCGCAATGGCCTAGTTGTTAGGGCAGCGGACTCGCGGTCGTAGGGTCGCGGTTTCGATTCCCAGACCGGGCGTTGTGAGTGTTTATTGAGCGAAAACACCTAAAGCTCCACCTCAGGGGGTGGTGGCGATCCCTGCTGTACTCTTTCGCCACAACTTTCTCTCACTCTTTCTTCTGTTGGCCTGCTCGCTTAGCCAGCGGGGTGGCGTCATTTGAAGGCTAAAACAATGCGAAGCGCATTGTGACCAGCGATGTGTAACAACATCTGATGGCCTGGTCGGTCACGGTGATCACGGTGAGATATATATATATATATACATTATTATTTCGGTCGAAATGTATATATACATATATTGATATATATATATATGTATATATACATATATTGATATATATATATATTGATGCCCATCATGACTAATTGTCCGATAAGAGTACACCAGGCACATGCATAACAACCATAAATGCGCAATATGGCGATCTCATATCAAGATAAACAGCGCATGAATTTGTAGTTGGACTCCAGTTAGAATTTTCTTCCGTTCGAGTAGCCCATCCTGCTCAAAAAGTTCCCGAATAATATTTGTTTAAGGATGAGGAACAAAACACCTGTTTTCAGAAGTGAATTATTCAAACCCCAAAGAATTCTTTCCAGCACATGGCTATGATGCTCCCCCACTATTCCTGCTCGTGATCAGAGCTACACATATCGTCAACGTCGAAGGGACATGCTCAACTGGCTATATGTGGTATTGAGCAGAATACTTACCCATTTTTTATACCAAGACAAAACGTGTACATAACACTTCCAATCAGTTAAGATCAGAAGCTATGAGAGCCACTGCCTGGCACTGCATCAAGGCATTTATAATAATGATAAATGCTGTTACATTTAGTTGTTTATTTGCATCATATTTTTGACATTTATGTTCGTTAATTTCTCTGCATTTTTTCATTTATCTTACAATTAAATTTTGGCCGTTTTATTTTCCTGTCAAAATATAAAGAAAACAATGTAAATGGACGATACCAACAGCTTTAACTGACCAGATGCAGTGATTGATTTAGACTAAGATTCAATGGTTATACTACCGCATTGACATTTGTTATAGCGGGAGATTTACAAGTTACAATTTCAAGATGTCGACTAAATGAGAATGATAATTAGATTTACCAAGTAATTGAATATTAAATTAACCAGCAAATTAGACAGATGTGTGTTCAACATGATACAAGTAAAGGAAAAGCAATCTGTATACAGACACACATAACTACTGTATAGTGTGTGTGTTTACATAAACGTATACATACGGCCGCATGGTATGATTGTGTAGATATATCTACCGTGTGTCTTTTTATATAACAAATGGAAATATATGAAGGTTCTGGGGTGCGCGTGTGTGTGTGGGTGTGTGTGTGTGTGTGTGTGTTTGAATATGTCTATGAAACAAAGGCACCAATAAAAAATATTCAGACTACTATTTCATGTTCGTAAAATTTACCTTAAATTATCTTTTACCTCTAACTTGTTTCAGTCAAGAGACTGCGACCATACTGGAGCACTGCTATGAAGAGTTCTTAGTCGAACAAATCGACACCAGTACTGTTCTTTTTAAGTTTTATTTTTAATTCTATGGGTCCCTGTGCCGAACCGCTAACTTATGCGAACGTAAGCAAACCAGCATCGGCTGTCAATTGACGGGAGGACAAACACAAACGCAAAGACACACACAAACACACACACACACACGCGCGCGCGCGCACACACACACACACACGCACACGCACACGCACATATACACACAACATACATGCACACACATACACACACATAACACTCACACAACGTACACACGTAAACACACACATACACACATCTATATTTATGACGAGCTTCCAAACAGTTTCCGTCTACCAAATTCATTCACAAGTTATTGATCGTCATGAGGTTATAGTCGAAGAAACTTATCGGGGGTGCCGTATGGTTGAACCCGAAAACATAATTTCCTAGCGAGTTTCTTAACTGTACAGCTAGGCCTACGTATTAATTGAAAATAATGTTTCCTGTAACATATCTTGACCCAATGAAGCACCATCGAAAATTTTATCCTTCCGTTGTATGTAGGGGTTGTGGGTGAAAACGGAAGTCAATCCATCAGAACTTATTCACGATCATGCTATGGAAAAGAAATCGTATACAGAAACACTAAGGTAAACTGACTAATAAACGAAATCAAAACTAGGCCACAGACATGAATAATATGCCCGAGGCTTAACCAGTCTTATAACACATGAACATTAGTAATTTGTTGAGTGAGGCGGCGAGTTAACAGAATTGTTGGCACGCGGGACAAAATGCTTAGCGGCATTTCGTTCGTCTTTATGTTCTGAGCTCAAATTCAGCCGAAGTCGACTATACTTTTCACCCTTTCGGAGTTGATAAAATATAATACCAATTGAGTACCGCAGTCGATGTAAAATTTCAAGCTAAAATTTCAAGCTTTCTGTTTCTAGCAGAAAGGATTAATATATTGAGTGAATTAAGGAGTTTTATAACGTATTGGTTGCAGGAATATCACTGTTTCAATTTAATACCAATGTATCTAAATTCAATCAACTTGGCAGAGCCTACTCCACTCCAGGCTATGTTTTATGAAACAAAAAACTGGGCTACGAAATACCAGTGTTACGTTGTTAAAGGTACATATGTAAGTGAATAATATAGTACTGTCGTAACTATTTACATCTAAATAAATTGTGTCGTTCAACATTAAGTGCATTGGTTATGGATATCCTTATGGCTCAGCTATTAGTAGTTCTCCAAAATAAAAACGCCTTTGTTATGTATAAAAAGTAAACTTGGGGAATTCTGTTCCTCTTTTGTCTACAGCTACAGAAATTGCAAGTACAAAGAAAAAAGTGGATCATCAGAGTTGGTGTAACTTAAAAAAAAAAAAAGATTTGGTGTCGCTAGTTTGCAAAATACTATTTACATTAAAATATTTCACTAACTATTGTATCATTATGTATTATTATGAGAGCTCAGTAATAAGGCGGCGAGCTGGCAGAAATGTTTGCACGCCGGGCGAAATGCTTAGCGGCATTTCATCCGTCTGTACGTTCTGAACAGAGGTTGGCTTTGTTTTTCATCTTTTCGCGAGGGGTACTGTCGATAAAATAAGTACTAGATGAACACTGAGGTCGATGAACTCCCTCCCATGAACTTACTCCCTCATTAATTTGCTGGCCTTGTGCCGAAATTTGATACCTGGATGTATTAATATGTAAGCGGTGAGCTGGCATAACCGTTAACACGCCAGGCAGACCGCTGAACGGTATTTCGTCCGTCTGCACGTCCTGAGTTCAAATTCTGCCGAGGCTGACTTTGCTTTTTATTCTTTCGGGGGTCGGTAAAATATGTACCAGTTGAGCACTGGGGTCGATATAATCAACTTAGCCTTCCCTTGAAATTGCTGGTCTTGTACTAAAAACTGAAACAATATGAGAGTTGTGAACAAATTACCTCGTGAATTAGTGATTAGTCTTCAATCTAGCTTCCTCAAAAAGTATTAGAATATATATTAAACGGTTTATCCCATCTACTATGACACCAAATATGAATTTTAAATTTTGAAACAAGGCCAGCATTTTGGGGGATGGCGGTAAATCGTTTACATCGACCCCAGTACTCAACTGGTACTTATTTTATTGCTACCTCATGTATATGTGTATATTGATATTTCTTTTTATGTGCAGTTACGTATAAAAGCATTTTAACGTTATGCTGAAGGATTACTGAATACATTTTTAGTAGAGTATATTTTTATGACTGTTTTAAACGGGTCGGTTAGGTAGCGACTTCGTAGTTTTGGTTCACAAGTCGTCAACATTTCATATGTATAAACAAAAATGATCTGAGAGAAGTAACTTAGTATATGTGGCAAGTATATGAACAGCATAAAAATATGCAGGTATATCAAATACCATATAGCATAAATTTTTTATCCATTAAGATTATCTCTGCCTCTAGAGACAATCACCAAATCGCAATAATTAAGAATTCTCCAGAGCTGACGCACCATTAAGGAAAAGGATGGGGTTATTTTCTGAGGATAAGAGATGAGTCCTGTACATGTGTTTCTGCTTCAATAGGCGTCATCAGGAAGGCACATGTCTGGCCTTATCTCCGACATACAAAACAGAATGGAGATCATTTACGGCTATGTAATTTATGTAAATTAAACAAAAATGAATTAAGACGGCTCAGAGGGGCCAGTGGTATCTATTTAAACAACATAGACTAATACTAGTACAACAAATATGAAACAACATAGATTCTTAATTTATCAAAATCATCTCCGTCTGGAGCGGATGAATCATTACTACTAATTGACATCTGAGACAAGATCTGCATGAAACGGGAAGATAAACTTATTGAATAGTTAACACAACAGAACCTATTCTTCTTCGTAATATATACAAGTTGACAGATGGAATTACAATAGCTAATTAGCAAAAACACTCCATAATTATGCAAGTACTTTTGTTGATTAGAACGGTGATATGTAACTATCCAGACACACCTACTTGCAATTAAATGCATTCACTTGTTTAGTGTTTTGACGGTACACAAAATACGAATGGATGAACACACACACACACACTCTCTCTCTCTCTCTCTTTCTATCTCACACAGACACACACACTCACACACATATACACATTCACACACAAACATACACTCACACACACACTCTCTCACACAGACACACACTCTCATACAGACACACTCACACACAAACACATACACACACACACTCTCTCTCTCTCACACACAAATTCACACATACACACACTCTCTCTCACACACACACACTCATATGACGGAGTGAAGAAACGAAAAAAGTAACACTCAATATGTTTTGTCGGAGTTACATATACTGTTAATAACAGCTCGACTCAATTTCCATGGATGTCTCCTCTGCGACCACGAAACTTTATGCGATATAGAGCTTAATCAAGTTATATAACAACTTGAGTCGCCATGATAGATCGTTAGCCACTACACACATTTTTTTCTCTCCTTGTTTTTTTCTGTGTCCCTTTCTGTAGAAGAGCGTAGGCTCGAAACGTAAAAGACTTTTTCTATTCCTGAGCGTTGTTTGTTTTGTTTTGTACATTTGTTTGTTTTGTACACCACCTGCCTTCGTCTTCTGTTTTTTTCGTAAACTCTCCCTATATATATATATATATATATATATTATATATATATACGAGAGAGAGAGAGAGAGAGAGAAAGAAAGATAGATAGATAGATAGATAGATAGATAGATAGATAGATAGATAGATAGATAGATAGATAGATAGATAGATAGATAGATAGATAGATAGATAGATAGATAGTTAATCCAAACATGAACAAGCAAGAAAAAACGACAACGCGAGGACGTGGGATAAGTACAGTGTTATTGGACACTCAGGAAAGGAAAGAAAAGAAAGAGGATTTCACGTTTCGAGCTGAGCTCTTCATCAGAAATATAGAAAAAAGTCCAAAGAAGGGAAGACGGAGAAAGAAAACCGCCAACGATACACACGCGGTCACCGGGGTGAATATGTGTGTGTGTGCATGTGAGTGTACATGTGTGCGTGCGTGCATGCGTGTGTTAATTGTCAGCCGTCACCAAGGAACGAATAGGCTTGGTAGTGTGTATTACGATTTCGTAGTCACGAGCTAACTCAGATAGCCTCTTGAGTTTCCGACTTTTTGACTCGGTAGTGTATCCAGTGTATGACAGCTCGAGAGAGCGAAAGAGTGGAGAGAGAGGGAAAGAGATGGGAGAGATAAGGGGAGGGAGAGAGAGAGCTGCACCAGTGCTCGGGCTGAACTCCTAGAGCAACGCGAAATGAAGTGCGTTGCACAAGGACACAACGCGTCACCCGATTAAGAACTCATTCTAAGATCGTTATGATCATAAGGCCAGCATCCTGCTTACTTGTTCAACCGTTTTATTGGTTTAGTGTTGGGAGTGTTTTAGAGAAGCTTAAACAAACCAAAGTAAAATGAAAGCCTTTTTTGTTTTATGATACACTCATTGAGATATGATTATTTTCCAAGGAAAATCACTCATTAAAATCTAGAAGCATAGTTAGTGATCTGCTTCAAATGAAAGTCCAAACAAACAGATTTATTTGGATATATAACATAATTCAAAGCGATTATTGACAAAATCCGTTATTTGTAACAGAACTGGTATTAGATCAAAATAGTCATCTTAATGCAAATACATCACGAAAAGGCAAATTAATTGCTGTATACGTCCGGAGATAATATCTCTTATGGACTAAGGCGGCGAGCTGGCAGAAACGTTAGTACACCGGACGAAATACTTAGCAGTATTTCGTCTGTCTTTACGTTCTAAGTTCAAGTTCCGCTGAGGTCGACTTTGCCTTTCATCCTTTCGGGGTCGATAAATTAAGTACCAGTTGCATACTGAGTCAATCTAACCGTCGTCACTGATATAGGAAAATAGTGACTGAAACATCACTGGACGATTTTCGTCTGCTACTGGTATATATATATTTTATTAAACACAGTAACCTATAAGAGATTATTATCTCCGTACAAATATCGCAGTTTATATGGCATTTTGTGATGTTTTAGCTTTAACTATGATTCGCAACTGGTTAATTATTGAGAACACTGATTATGCTTTATATGTAGAAATTATCATAGCAGACGTGTATCTCTTTCAAACCGACAGTATCCTTAGCACTGCGGTTCTCAACCTTTTTTTTTTTTTTTACCTACGGTGCCCTTTGCTTACTATTTTGATGTTTAAAACTAGTTCTTTTTTTAATTCCTATTTTGTTTTGCACATATTAACTCGTGTAGTTTGAACAAAGTAAAATTTTCGAGGAAGAAACCTTCCTGTTTCTTGCAAATTATCTGAAACAAAACTTTTTTAGAGGCCCTTAGAATTGTGGACAATTTACTATTTTATAGCGTGGACCCCGTAAAATATTATATGGATCCTCAGGAGGTCTTATGAACTCCGGTTGAGTACCACTGTTTTAACGAACGTGATTTCGTTTGATTATACTTTTGGAAACACAAAAGTGGACGGTCACATGATTTCGTGATTACGGCTCGACAATTGACCAAAGCATCGTTATTTTTCATCTTTAGTAAAAGGCGAAAGATTTATCCGCTCGGGGTGAGGAGAAACCAAAAAACCATGTAACCGTCCGCTTTTACGCCTTCCAGGGGCATAGTCAAAAGAAATGTCGCCTGCTAAAGCAAACTCACGGCTTTAGAAGGTTAATAGTTATACTGCCATTCATGATGTTACGGTTGTTGCGTTCAATGCAATTATCTGCGTAGTATTTTTTGTGGTGAAAATGTATGATCTAATAGTTAAGATGTCTGGCTCATGATCCTAAGCTTGTAGGTTCAATTTCTGGATCGGGTGCTGTGTTCTTGGACAAGGCAATTCATTTCACGTTACTCCGGTTGACCAGCTGTACCGAATATCATCCGGGTGTTGCTGCAGCGCTCTCGCTCTCCCTCTCGCTGTTTCATTTTTATCTTATTCTGGTTCATAAGTGAAGGAATCCGAGAATGCATTTATGTTTATTGGCGACTATACAGGCACCTAAAATAATTTGTAAAAACATGATGCATGTTACCAATCGACACGAGTGACGGCGGTTGCTTCTACTATACTATATATTATACTATCTGTAATAATGTCTGTTGCTATCATAATTTTACAATGTTTTTTTTTTCAATATGCGATAAGTGTCTATTTTCTCAGTGTTTGTTATTGCTACCAGAGATGTATCCCTATTTCATTTGTTTTTTACGGGGTTATTTCTAATATAATAATCAGCCTGTAAGTAGGTGCTTATGTTGTCAATCATCTTTATGTCGAATATAATGGGCATCGGGTGTAGAAGTAAGCTCTTGTCAAAACGAGGCTGCGCCCCGATTTTGATTCCAACTTATAACGTTAGTACTTTTGAGAGCGGTATCAACCTCCTATGATTTCATATCCCCTTTCCCTATAAATCTGACATCTTGCGCTTATCTAAAAAAATCATTTGTTAGATGAGTGAATTTGCTTTAGGCTGTTCTACTTCGGTTATAATCAGCTGCCGATGGTTGGTGAAGAATATGCGTAGTCCTTTTCTTAGATGTCCTTGAATTTTGTTTAACAAAAAGCATCGTCAGACTTCTCAGTCTCTTTGAAAAAGTAGGGCATATCTAAATTTCTAAATATATCCCGCATACAAACATACATAGGCATGTACAGACCGTTATATGCATGCGTTTTAATGCTAAATGCAATTGCATATAAATAGCCTTTTATGTACAGAACTGAATACAGATAATCATACGAGTGACGTCAATTAAAATTTCGCTAATGTCAACTACTTCCTTATTCTCGTCAAAAACGCATAACAAAAATATTTACTTTTTAGACAATAGAACCAAGATTTCTTGATGAAGGACATTTCAAGAATAAAAGCATTGTAACTTACCTAAATTCTTTGTCGTGTGTCACAGATATGGAGATATCGTTTGTTTCCGATATGATTCATCGCTATTCACTACGTCTGTCAACTAAACAACTCCAGGTTTTCGTTTTTTGCTTTGTTTTTCTGACACTTTTACTTTCTACGTTTTGATTTCTATCTTACAATATTGTTGTTGTTGTTGCTTGACTTGCCCCCGGTAGGATTTGAACCCCATACTGTAAATTTGATGAGGCTCCTGTTAATCATGTAGTACAATTAATTACTGCACTCAACGGGAAGTTATACGACCCCACTCCATCAAAGCTAATTACAACCAAGTTGATTAGCTTTTCCTTTGAGTCGATAAAATCGTCCAACGTGCCGGGCTTAAGTTAATGGGAAGCCATTTCGGTTTTCGACCCTATTCCAACGACCAAGAGGGTTAAGCATTGTTGTGGTGAATGAGTCTATGATTGGACAGTTGTTAGAAGCTCAGTGTTTTTAATTCAGTATTTTAGTTGTCAGGTTCAACTTCCATCATTTAGGAATCAGTACTTAAATATATACAATGATTTAAAACTTAGATATACTGTAAGTCCAGCAATTTGAACAGGAAGAATTTATCAATTAAATAGTATCCAGTACATGACTAATATTTTAATTCATCGACCTTATAGGAATAAAAGGTAAAATTGACTTCAGCAGAATTTGATCTCAAAAGTCTCTCTTTCTCTCTTTCACTCACTCTCTCTCTATCTATCTATTTATCAATCTATCTGTATAGATAGAGATACCTACCTACCTACCTACCTACCTATCAATCTATCTATCTATCTATCTATCTATCTATCTATCTATCTATCTATCTATCTATCTATCTATCTATCTATCTATCTATCTATCTATCTATCTATCTATCTATCTACCCATCTATATGTGTGTGTTTGTGTATATATGTACGCATGTATATATGTATTCATGTCCTTCTCTCTCTCTCTTTCTAACAGGCTGTATAGGAAAAAACACAATTCCAGATTAGTAGCTATGCGATGTGTGACACTTACATGTATCTTATGTACTGAATTTCAAAGGAACAAGAATCTGTTGCCAAAGACTACTGCATACATACCGAGACTGTTCTACCAGTATATACTGCAATTAAGCATATATATATACATTATATTATATATATATATATATATATATATATATATATATATGTATGTATGTATGTATATATATATACATATATATATTATACATATATATGCATTTAAATGCATCTATACATACATATATAATATATATATACATATAAATACGTATGCACATATTTATATAAGTATATATATCTATCTATCTATCTATCTATCTATCTATCTATCTATCTATATATATATATATATAACGGGAAGCTTTATGAAAATAAACAAAAGACGAAGGCAGGTGGAAAACAAACGAACATATATATATATATATATATATATATATATATATATATATATATATACATATATATGTATACATTGTGTGTGTGTGTATCTCAGGAAGCTTGGTCAACAAATAGTTTACCGTGACTAGATCAAAGGAAGGATAATACATTATTTCTATTTTAATAACATTTCAAAATATATCTTCGTTTCTTTCTTCCCTACTATCATTCTTTCTTTCTTTCTTTCTTTCTTTCTTTCTTTTATTTATGTTATTCCTGTATGATTAGCAAATATCAAACAACACCAGATTCACTGCAGATATGAACTCATTTATTTCGGCTGGTTTTTTTTTATCGTCTACCGCTATTTATTAATCAGTTACACATCGTTGATCATTAAGGCTCATTTTCAGTTTATTATATAAACCTGATTTGTTATGCCATGCTATGCTATGCTATGCTGTTGTTTTCTGAATTGTTATACAACATTATATTGTTCCAATGTAAATAATAGTTGCAGTAAATGTAAAGTGTTCATAAAAGTCGGTGTTTAAGGCTAGATCTTTCACTGTTGTTGGTAATTGATAGATGAACCTTCATTTTGATAAGATGTCAGTCTACAGTGAGAAACATTGCCAGAAGAGCTGGTTCGTCGCTGTCGCCGCCGCCACCTTGGTGGTGGTCTAATTTAGTTTCGTGTCGTTCTGCTTGAGCAGTGCTACAATATACATTCAACATAGCCATGCATGCAATACATACATACATACATACATACATACATACATACATGCATGCATACATACATACATGCATGCCTGCATACATACATACATTACAAGTGCAATATGTGAGTGGAACAGTGAAAATATGCAAGACTATTCTCAAGTTCCAAATGTGAATTTTTCCGTGTTAACTACATCCCAAAGATGGAGCCTTGTATCTTTGTTGGAAGCATCCATACGTACATGCATAATACATACATACGCACGTACGTGTCTTGAACTATAGCTCCGGGTCATAAGGGAATTTGCTTGACAGAAACCGTGTGGAAACCTGTCGTATACATGTGTATGTATGTATGTATGTATATCTATCTATCTATCTATCTATCTATATATATATATGTATAAATAATATATATATAATATATATATATATATATAATATTAATATATATAATATATATATATATATATATATATATAGTTAATCCAAACGTGAACAAGCAAGAAAAACAAACACAACGCGAGGACGTGAAAAAGTACAGTGTTATTGGACGCTCAGGAAGGAAAGAAAAGAAGAGGATTTCACGTTTCGAGCGGAGCTCTTCATCAGAAATATAGAAAAAAGTTCAAAGAAGGGAAGACGGAGAGAGAAAATCGCCAACGATACACACGCGATACATACATACATAATAACATATATATATATACATATAAAATATTACATATATATATATACATATATATATATATATATATATATATATATATATATATATATATATATAGATGTATATAGATATATATATATATATATATTACAAAATGGGACAAGAACGCAAAACATCGGACAAACTAGGTAATACGAAAAGGACAACAAATCATCCAGATAGACGATACAAAAAAACATCTAGCCAGCCCCAAGGAAAAAAACGCTAAGAGCATTAGTTTCCTTGGGAAAAAAGCATCGAATGTATACGAAAACAAGGACGGAAAAACAGACGATGTTACACGAATATAAATACAAAAATACAACTAATAATAATAAATAATAATAATAATAATAATAATAATAATAATAATAATAATAATAATAATAACAATAACAATAATAATAATAATAATAATAATAATAATAATAATAATGATGATGATGATGATGATAAAAATAATAATAATAACAGGACATAACAACAGGTGTCTTTCGACTGGGGACGAATTGAATTCAGCTGGCGTGTGTGGAAATGAAGCCTTACGGCAGCGATACAAAACATTCACGAACACAGGGAAGAATATCGATGTAGCAGTGACCACAGTCAAACGCAAAAAGATAGCTAGCAGTCTGGCCTCTCAGTCACGTGAGAAGAGAGGAGAGAGGAAAAGAGGAATACAAGAATTAAAGGGGGGAATGGGAGAGAGAAAGAGAGACAAAGAGTGTTGTAGCAGCAGATGGACAGAAGAATTAAGGAGTTGCGAGAAAAAAGAGACAGGGATATAGTGAAGTGAAAAGTGAGTAAGAAAGGCAAAGAATTGTGACGGGGGGAAGAAAGAACGAAGAGTGGGATGAATGAATAGCTCTGACCTTGTATTGAAATCTTCTACGTTCCCCGTGGCAGCTATTTAGATGAAATTTGAAACGTAGATCAAGTCTGTGATGGTGTTGATGCATAAGGTGTTTATCTAATTCAAGTGGGCTTGAAGAGAACACAAATGTAAATAAACATTTCCTTAGAGAGTATTCTATCGATTTTGTTGAAATTTTACACGTGAAAAAATGCAAAAGCTGCAGGAAAAATAACATCGTTATGGGAATTTCCATTCAGACACCGGATTGAGCTCACAAAAATCGATACCAACTGAGCATTAACGAGTTTTCGAAAAATTACGGCCTTATTTGAACTTCAGGGCATGTGATCTACGTATGTGCTAAAATCATTAAAATCGGTCGGACGGTTTGGGAGGTGTTAGGATATAACCCCGACAAACACAGAAGCAGACACCATTACACATTTATGTATATATGTATATATATATATATATATATATATATATATATTATATATATAATATATATATATATATATATATATATATATATATATATATAAAATTAATAAATAAAACATATGCATATACATACATATATGTAGTATCTACATCTACATGTATATATACATGCATATATGGGTACAGGACACCAAAAGAACGTCGAACACAATGAGAAACGAAAACATAAGCACAAAGCCAAGGAACTGGACAGTTTTCTTAAACAACGAAAAAATAGAGTACAGGACAAATAACACAAAGAAAATTTCCCTTCTTCAGTCACCATGGTTTCATCTGCTCTGCGTTTCGAAGGTGAAGGCGATACGCATCATCGATAGAAACTTTCCTTCCCGCGAAAAGCAAATTAAATAAAATTTGAGATCTTTTTGCGGAGGGGTAAAAATGGTAACAAAAACAGGACAGTAACGACAGTACAAAATATAAACAGTAAAAGACAGGACAAGGAGAATAACAAGACGAGAAGGGCTGTTAAGCCGAACGAGATAAAGTATTACGAACGCTATTTTTGAGATATATATATATATATGTATGTATGTATGTATGTATGTATGTATGTATGTATGTATGTATGTATATTTATATATATATATATGTATATTCTTTTATTTGTTTCAGTCATTTGACTGCAGCCATGCTGAAGCACCGCCTTTAGTCGAACAGATCGACCCCAGGACTTATTCTTTGTAAGCCGAGCACTTATTCTATCGGAACTCTTTTGCTGAACTGCTAAGTTACGGGGACATAAACGCACCACCTTCAGTTGCCAAGCAATTGTGCGGGGACAAATACAGACACACAAACATATACATATACAAGAAACCCGTCGTATATATATATATATATATACACGACAGGCTTCTTTCAGTTTCCGTCTACCACATCCGATGACATAGTAGAAGACACTTGGCCAAGGTGCCACGCAGTGGGACTGAACCCGAAACCAAGCTACTTACCACACAGCCACTCTTGCGCCTATAATATATAGGTGGTTGGCCTGAAATTTGGAGACGGTGAGCTGGTAGATTTCATTTTCCCCAGTGCTGAACTGGTACTTATTTTATCTACTACGAAATGATGAAAGGCAAAGCCAACCTCGGCGAGATTTGAACTCAGAACGTAAGGATGAACGCAATGCCTCTTTGAATTTACTCCCAGCCTGGTAGCGAATCTGTCAGTTCGTCACTTTGTATATATATATACATGTTCGTGTGTGTGTGTGTAATGATATTTCTTCTACCTCTTATTCGTTTGCAGTATAGCATCGTTATACTTGGTAACTACCGACCCAAGAATAGCCGCCTTCTCATCGACCAATTGATAATTTTCTTCCTGCCATTTATTCGGTGCACAATACATACATACATCATACATACATACATACATACATATATATATGTATGTATAATATATATATATATATATATATATATATATCTATATATATATATATATATATTATAATATATATATATATATATATATATATATATGTATGTATGTGTGTATATATATATATAATATATATATATGAAAGAAGAGAGAGAGAGAAACTTAATTGTTACATTTGGCTTAACTGTTTAGTTTATTACACAATTACACAATTAATCAGACGAAATGGATGAAAACATCAAATATTTCTAGGAAAACACATTGCATATTTATATTTAGTACATTTATTTGGTGACCTTCTTAAGTATATTACTTGATATGCGGAGTGATACATAAAACAGGGCTCGAAATAACTCTATGATCCTGATGAAAATAGTACATCCCTATCAATAGAACTGATCGAATTTAAATTTTCATATCAGAAAATATTGCAGATGTTTGTGACATTTTTGTCGCTAGATATCTTTATTGTGGTGGAGAGGCAAAAAAAAAAAAACAGAGAAGGGGAACTTAAATAGAGAGAGATGGGGAGAGAGTCAGAATCAGAGACAGAGATAGTGACCAGGAATCATTTCATGACAAGGATACCTGAAATCCGTAGGTGGGCTCTTGAAGAAAGCCAAATGCTTATGCTGGAATGGCCAATATAGGCACAGAAATCGTTGGTGCATAAGAAGAATTTTGCACAGCGTCAACGCTGTAAATAAACGGACACACAGATGACAACATTAGAGTATCATATGTATGTATGTATGTATGTATGTATGTATGTATGTATGTATGTATGGTATGTATGTATTAATGTATGTATGTATGTATGTATATGGCTTGATGGCAGCAATGAAATTCTAACGAAAGCTGTATTGGATCAGCGAGCCGTTACTTATAATTTACATACGTAGAACTGGAATAAATCAATATAGTAGCACACAACATGATAACCGTAGCAAGTTCCGTAGACACACCACGAGGAGCTTACCGCCAAAACTGGCAAACGTCTTTACACGATACGCGAAATGAATAAAATTTTAAAAGATGCTTTTCAGAAAAAATTCTCCATCACCGAATAATGTTATGATGCGATGCTACTATTACTATACTGGAATGTTTTCCTTTACTTTCGTTTTGGCATTTTCTCAATTTAGCGCATCAAAATTCATGATATTGTTGATACACACGCACACACACATACACTTACGCAAACGGTCATACACACACACACGCGCGCGTGTGAGAGAGCAAAGGCGTGAAGTAATTGCTTAGTGAATTTACGAGTGTAGAGAGTATGCATTGCATGTATGTGTATATATTATATATGCATGTATGAATATATGCATGTGTGTTGTATATGTGAGGTGTATATGAGGGTATACATATGTAGGGATATGTGTGGGTATGCGTGTATGTATGTATATGTTTATATGCGCATGCATATATGTATGCACGTATGCATGTTTAAATTCGTGGGCATAGAGATATCTATATATTATATCTCACATATTATATGTGTGTGTGATATATACATATATATATATATATATATATATATATATATATATATATATATATATATATATATATATATTATATATATTATCATGTACTTATGTATGTTTGAATGTGTGTGCATAGAGAGGTAGTTATATATATATGTATATAAGAAATATATATATATATATAACTATAATATATAATTATATATATCAATAATATATATAACATATATAATATATATAACAATATATATAACATATATATAATATCATATATATATATATATCATATATATTATTATATCATATATATTATATATATATATAACATATATATATATAGAGGTAGTTATATATATATATGTATATAAAAGAAATATATATATGATATATATATATTATAATATATATATATACTATATATATATATATATCATATATATGATATAACATATATATATATATAACATATATATATAATATCCAATTGCTGTTTTTAACTGAGATCTCCCTTTTTAGTAGAAGAAATAGCTATAACCCTTTGACTGCTATTTTCTAAATTCGGTATGTGGTAAGGCAATTCGTTGCTGAACCTTATTGCTTAGTATATATCATATATATATATATCATATATATTATATATCATATATTATATATCTATATATTATAAAATATATATATATATATATATATATATATATATATACATACATACATACATCTATATATATATATATATACATACATACATGTATGTATATATATATCTATACTGAAGGTTATATATATATATATATGCAGTATATAGTTAATTTGAATTCTATTTGCATTATCTTTGTGTGTAATCTGATTATGTAAAAGTTTGCCTATACTTATACCTTAGCGTATAAACAACTCTCTCTGTCTCTTTTTCTCTCTCTTTCTCCCCCCTCTCTCTCTATCTGTATGTGCGTGCGTAAGTGCGTAAGTGCGTGCGTACGTGCTTGCGTCTGTATCCACGTGTGTACTCCGTGTAATAATGAATACACTCTATGTACCAATGATGTCAGGTGTTGAATATGCATAAGATTTTGCAACGAACTACGTATAGTTATGAGTTTAAACATCTATGTGTGTGCGTACGTGCATGGTGTGTGTGTGTGTGTGGTGTGTGTGTGTGTGTGTGTGTGATATTACTATTAACAGAAGTGGATTCCTAACATCCCATCCCTTATCTCAACCATTGATGTTGACTGATGCAAATCATCTTCATAAAAAAACCCCGAAATAACTAAATCAGCTCCGAAAATTTCTAACATTTATTCACATCGTCGGAAACGTATAAACTCTAACAGGAAAAAAAAAATTAGATTATCTTCATTCATTGAGATAAATGGGTTGTACTCCCATCCACTGCTTAAGGGGGCTCCCTTTGATGGAGAGTGCGGTTGCAATAATAACGAAGTGTGGATATAATAATTGAATCGTTTCACAAAAGATTAGTACATGTAACATTTAGCCTAATTCTGAGCAGGTTCGATCAGTATGTACCTTGTGTGTGTATATGTGTGTGGGTGGTTGTGTGTGAGTGTATGTGTATGGGGGTGTATATATGTGTATTTATGTCTCGTTATTATGTCAAGTTATTATATAAAAACGACCTACCCTTAAATAATAGTGCTTGTTTATTAATAAACGGCTTGCTCAACTCCATCGGACTGACTGTCTGACGAAGGCATCAAGTCGAAACTTCGAAGTCATTGCCAATCTTTTGCTTGTAGAATTTTAATAAACACACACATGCACATATACGCGCGCGCACACAGGCACACACAAATGCGCCTGCACACAAACACACATATTTGTAGGTGTCCCTGTTTAAGAATCCGTCATAATTATCAACGAATTTGAGGACTCTGTGTACCGTTTATCTGCTGCAGGCGTAGTGTGGTTAATTCTGCTGCGTTGATACATGTAATGGCTATGATTAAGACTTGGCGCTATTGAATCGGACTTCGCTTTCATGTCTCCTTATGTCCTTATTGTAGGATGCTTTTCAGGTGTCTGTTCACGGAGAACAGGTCTTGCACGAAGCGCCTATGACGTAAGGATATGATTCATATGTGTGAAAAGTCAAGTTGCCATGGAGACTGATAGCATCCTCAGGGAAATGTAGAATATCTTTAGAAGTCACATTGATAAGAAACGCTCAACAGAGCTAAACAGCAGATACTGCAGAGAAGAAACACCCCTCAGGCAAATGTTACGGCCCTTAACTTCCTACACTCTGAGGAAGCCGGGCCGCATTCAGGTCATGGACTCTTGGATGCCCTTCTGCTTACACTTTTTAGCTACTTGGATATTGGAAATTTGTGTATTTAAACCACTGGGAGATTTCATCTTGTTGTAACTCTTCTCCGTTAACTCAACTTTCAAACTTATACTTAAAGAAAAAAAAAACGTTGATTGTCATGGAAGCAGCGAGACACCAACACTATCTCAATGACTCACTCAGAGTTACTTCCATTAATTTTAAACTACAAAAATATTCTTTTCTACTCTAGGCACAAGGCCCGAAGTTTTGGGGGAGGGGGCCAGTCGATTAGATCGATCCCAGTACGTAACTGGTACTTAATTTATCGACCTCGAAAGGATGACATGTAAAGTCGACCTCGGCGGAATTTGAACTCAGAACGTAGCGACAGACGAAATACATATTTCTTTACTACCCACAAGGGGCTAAACACAGAGAGGACAAACAAAGACAGACAGATGGATTAAGTCGATTATATCGACCCCAGTGCGTAACTGGTACTTAATTTATCGACCTTGAAAGGATGAAAAGCAAAGTCGACCTCGGCGGAATTTGAACTCAGAACGTAGCGTCAGACGAAATACCGCTAAGCATTTCGCCCAAAGTGCTAAAAATTACGAAAATATTGCCTTCAAACGGTATGGAGGTCGTTTTTATCCCATTGTCTGTCTTCACTGGCAGAGTGGGCACTCAAGATTATTTGCTTTTTCCCACAACTGCATAATACATAACCACGTCGCATACTACCAGTAATATCTGTAAAACCTTTAAAATCTGCTTAGAATATATTTAAACTCAGAATATATAAACATTTAAACACATTTCATTTTCCCATGTAAAAAATTAAGGCGATGAGAAGAAGGACACGATTCCTGCAACTTCAAGATCTTATTGACTGATTAAGGCGTAACTAAAACGCAACTCATACAGTTATTGTATGTCTTGTTTTTCAGTATATAAATATTTTTTTACAAGAGATTTTGTATAAAAAGGAAAGATAACAATTTAATAACACGATATTTTCTTCTTAATTTCCGTTTTGCGATGAACTGTACACTGGGTCATCCTTGACTCGTTTATGTAACACATGGATCTTCTTTTATGAGAAGTTAGTAGCTCTTTGCTCAACACATTTCGGCCTATAGAGTAAAGGTCGTTGTGACGGGGGCCCTCAAGATCCTTCACACAGCACAACGTGGCCAATTCAGGAAAATAAAGCAGAGGAAAGAGAAGAAGAATCGATACCTGAATGATGTGTTAGTTATCGTTCTCGAAAGGATAAATAACAAAACTGACCTTGGAAAGACACGAGCTCATAGTTCCGGATCAAATACCGCAAGACATCCCATCCGACATTCTTAAAACTCTATCAGTTCAACACCAAGACTATGAAATCAAATTGTATCGTTTATCTTCTGATTTTTCGTCATTAGATTGCGGCCATGCTGAAGCACCGCCTTGAAGAATTTTGGTTGAACGAATCGAACCTGGTACTTATTTTAAGCCTGGTGCTTATTCTATCGGGTCTTTTGCCGAACTGCTAAATTACAGGGGCGTAAACACACTAACACCGAATGCCAAGCGGTGGTGCGGGGGAATACATACACACACACACACACACACACCACACCATGACAAGCTTCTTTCAGATTCCGTCTACTAAATCCACTTTAAAATCTTTGGTCGACCTGGGGCTATAATAGAAGACACATGCCCAAGGTGTCACGCCGTGGGACTGAACATGGAACCATGTGGTTCGGAAGCAAACTTAACACACAGTCACTCCTGCGTTTATATAAATATTATTTAGAGATAACTATGACCGTATCTCTAGCTATAGTTGAAGACAGCATGAAACACATAAAAGCCAAAAATTCACAGAAAGTGGGTCTTTTGATCGTCTAGAATATTCTCGTCAGTCATGGCCAATTATCGAGATATGTTTCACTTTAACGCTGGTCAAATATGTCGGCATTTTGTACTTGAATTTAATACTGAGTTGTATTCTTGAAGAAATACTATTCACATATCTCCCTGGAAAAAGACAACGGTGTTAATATCTAGATTTTAAAAAAAGGTGCAGGCACGGATGTGCATATGGTCTGCTAAAAACCAAGTTCGAATACATAAAAGTGGGTCCATTTGTTACGAATTGCGATTCACACCTTATATAGTATTTTTTCGAAACTGTTGAGCAACTGCCCCCTCGCCCCCAATATCCTGCATCCCTGCAATTGATCCGATCAATGGGAACAGCCGGCTCGTGAAATTAATGTGCAACTGGCTGAGCACTCCACAGACACGTGTACCCTTAACTTAGTTCTCAGGGAGATTCAGTGTAACACAGAATGTAACAAAGCTGGTCCCTTTGTATTACAGGTACTAAGCATTTTCGCCAGCTGAATGGACTGGAGCAACGTGAATTAAAATGTGCTCAAGGATATAACACGACGCCGGGTATCGAACTCACAACCTTACGATCGTGGGTCGAATACCCTAAACACTAAGCCACGCACCTTCATTGCGCAACACATCTACATGTTCATACACACACACTCGTACACTCATACACACATACATACACACACACACACACGCACGCTTATACATACACACACACATTCATACACACAAATACGCCCACTCATACACACACACATACTCACAGAGGCACACAAGCAAGCTAATACTCTATTACGTATGTGTGTGTATGTATATACATATATACATATATATATATATATGTGTGTGTGTGTGTGTGTGTGTATACATACATGTATATATATAATGTGTGTATGTGTGTGTATGTATGTATATATATACATGCGTTTCTTGAGTGGCCTTTAGCCAAATACGGACAATATACGTGATTCGTCTACGAACTCTGTTTTCTATCTGAGACAAGCACATGTTCCTCGTTACCAATGTTTACTTTTGGTCAGACAGAACGATGAACAGATTTAACCAGGAATAGAATCAGAATGGCACCGACGCTTAAACAAGATGGTAGTCAGAGAAACAGTTCTTGCTTCCAGAAAGAAATGAAACTGTATTCATCTTTCTCTCTCTCTCTCTGTACATATATATATATATATATGTATGTATGGATCTATATATATACGTATGTATATATATATATGTATATATGTGTATATATATATATATATATATATATATATACAGAGATAGATACATACATATATATATATATGTACGTATGTATGTATGTATGTATGTATGTATGTATGTATGTATCTATATATGTGTATATATATTTATATGTGTACATAAATATATATGTATATATATAAACAGATATATACAGGTGTGTGTTTGTGAGTGTGTAAACGTGCGTTTTCGATCTTTTCCCTCCCTTTTTTTTTTATCATTTTCCATTTTATTTGCAATTTCATATCTTGATTTTCTCTCCACCTTTTCTATTTACACAATTTCCTCTGTCTCTCCCTTTTTCTCTTTATTTCTCTCTCTCTCTCTCTCTCTCATTCTCTCTGTTTATTATTTTCTCCCTCTTATCTCTCCTTACATACCTTCGCTTCCCTCTCGATTTCCCTAGCACTGTTTCTTTGATTTGTACAGCCTAACATTCTCACTTGCTTGAATACTCTCTTTGCCTCTATAGGCGTTGAGCTAACAGAAGCGTTAGCACGCCGATTAAAATGTTTATCAGCTTTTCGTTCGTCTTACGTTCTGAGTTCAAATTCCACCGAGGTCGACTTTTCCTCTAATCCTTCCGGGGTCGATAAAATATGTACCAGTTGAACACTGGGGTCGATGTAATCGACTTTCCCTTCCCCCAAAACTGCTGACCCTGAGCCAAAATTTGGAATCAATATTATCTTTGCTTCTTTTTCTATCTACGGTCTCTCTCTCTCTCTTTCTCTTTCTCTCCCTCTCTCTCTTTCTCTTTCTCTCCCTCTCTCTATCTCTCTCCTTGTCAGTTTCTCTCTGTCTGTCTGTCTATGTCTGTCTCTCTCTGTCTTTTTCTCCCTGTTTCTGTCTGTCTGTCTCGCTCTCCCTCTCTCCCTTTCTCTTCCTCTCTCCATTTCTTTTCCCTGTTTCTATCTCCGCTTCTGTCTGTTTGTCTTTCTCTCTCTGTCGCTCTCTATTTGTCTATGTCTCTCTCTATTTGTCTGTATGTCTCTCTCTCTCTCTCTCTCTCTCTCTCATCTCACACACACACACACACCACACACACACACAAACACGCACTAACACATACACACACACATATACACACATACTCACAGATAATATTTTATTTCATTCCCTGTCTGATCGTATCTTTTAATGCATCTTCTAATCTCCATCCTCTCTCTTTCTCTTTCCCTTTCTCTCTCTCCCTCCCTCCCTTTCTCTCATTCTCTCTCACTCACTCTCTCTCTTTCTCACTCTCTCTTTCTCTCCAATGTATCTTCTTTACTCACCAACCCCACTACCAACATCCCTCATTTCTGTAATGCAATATGAACGTTTCACGTGGTTACTTCATTCCAGTGTAATATTAAACACATATGAAATAAGTACCAATAACATCCTTGGTTTAAACTCCATGATCTATATATCATCTGTGGTTAGATCCATTTCACATCACACTTACTTCTAACATCCCTGAAACAAGCATGAACACCACAACATCTCAAGTATTTCCTGCTTCCTGCATTTCAATAGACATTGTTGGCCAATGATCAATGCGATTGATTATACTTAGTCAACGAGAAAATGGAGACAGACATTTGGAATACGGCTATATTTATCGCACTGAAGCGGAAAGAGAAAACGCCATAAGAAATATTTTGATAGAACTGTGTTTGTGTGTGCGTGGTGTGTATGCATACAAGCAAACATACATACATACATACATACATACGTACGTACGTATGTATGTATATGTATGTATGTATGTATGTATGTATGTATGTATGTATGTATGTATGTATGTATGTATGTATATACGAGTAAGCACATAAATACAAAACAAGGTGGAAAAGATAATACTCAAATATCGAAGGTAGAGTAGTATGCTTTTTTATTGAAGCTGCAAAAACATCACAAAAGAAAACTCTTACTCAGAGTTTCATGTTCCCGTTCGTCGGACATGTATATATATATATATATATTATATATATATATATATACATGCATATACGGCTACAGGACGTCACCAATGGTGCAAATAACATGAAATACGTAAACAAACGATGGAAAAACGAGTGAAAGGCGTAAACAACGAGAAGAAAAATAGAAAACAGGACAAGTTAACACAGAGAAAGGACCCTTCATCCGTTGTCGGTTGTGTATTTACTCCTCATTTCGAGCATTCAACGACAATATGAGTCTTCAAGAACAGTTGTTCCCATAAATTCTAAAATACAATTTTAGATTTATGAAGGTTCAAAGTTGAGAACAAAAAAAAAATGACAGTGGAAACATACAAGGAAACCGAACGCAAACGGAGGGTCGTTAGACCAGAACGAAAAGAAAATAGTGAACGCTGGGAGAAACAAATTCCGCTGAGGTCGACTCTGCCTTTAATCCTTCCGGGGTCGATAAAATAAGTACCATTTGAGCCGCGGGGCCGATGTACTCTACTTACACTTCCTCAAAATTACTGGCCCTGAGCCAAAATTTGAAATCATTTGAACAACACTCTCAGAGAAAATTCGACTTTAGTACTGGACGAATGCTTTATTTTTGTTGACATCGAAAGAATGAAATTGAGCTCGGGGTGGTTTGAAATCAGAAGGCAAGATAGCTGGGGTGAATGACCACAAGACAGTCGACGCGAATTTTCTGCCTCGCGATATGAAGTAAACGTTGAGAGTGAGACGTATCGCGTCTCAATTTGCAAAGAATTTCCAGCACTGTAAACTACAATATTGAAATCACATTAAAACGAAACCAGTTTCGTCAGATACCATAAGTGATATTATTGATTTCCTGACAATTATCAAATCATCTTCAGTAGACTGAATACAAAGCCTACATCAGTGGACATTAAACTCAGTATTTAGCATTAAAGGGTGGCTGGTAAGCTCGAGGAAAGACATGCATGCTCTGCGGTTTCGAGCCCCTGATTGAGTTATTTCACTTAATCCGTCCGTTGTACCTTTTAAGATAATTAATACCTCTTATTCATCAAAAATATTTCCTTATTCCATGGAATATTGGAGGAGCCAAACTAAAGTGCACAATTCCCGTCTCGTCTAAAGTGATTCAAAACTGAATTATTGTGTTAAAGAAAATAAACTAGCTAAACCTTCACATAAACGATCAACACATGCAAATGCGAACACCCCACCCCGCTCCAGTCAAATACACCACGTCCAAATTCACGCCCAACTAATGTACTTCTTTTAGCCACCATACTGTTCTGATGTTTTCTAGGAACATACCCATATCTTGTAGGAAAAGAACTGATTTGTAATATAATGTCGATGTAGCATTGTATTGTTATTTACTAAAGCGACAAGCTGGCAGAATTGTTAGCACTTCGGACGAAATGCTAAGCGGTATCCCCTCCGTCTCTTTATGTCCTGAGCTCAAGTACTGCCAAGGTCGATTTTACCTTCTATTTTTTCAATAGTTGTATTACTGTTATCTTTTATATTTTTTATTGATTCAGAAGAATTAAAAAGACGATGTCAGACCTAGCGGAATTTGAACACAGGACCTAGAAAGATAACAGTGGTACTATCTTAGGTCCTAAATACAAACCAGTTAGGACCTAGAATTGCAGCCTCATTTCTCATCCTTCTACGCAGATCGCGCCTCCTTCAGTTCTTATTCTTCTACCTTAAATAAAGAAAGGACATTGGATAATATACAGTTACATCAACGACTTTCCGGCAACTGATTGTAAGGTACCTCCTTCAATCCGGATAAATTACGAAGGACACCTTCAAATTTCCAGGGCCGATAGTCTAGTTCACCAGGTGACCACAGGTGGCGTTGTGCGTATAACATATCTAGCGGCATTGTTTACACTGCACTTCTTATTGGTTACAACAGGTAAGAGAACTGAGAGTATGAAATGTAAACACCAAAGCACAGATCCAATATAAAATAGAACCGTAAGGAAAGAGTCAACTGCGTGTTTCGGCGCACACGCTGTGTGACATTTATGGCATGAGAGGTGTATTGTTGGTAGGTTAAAGTTGTGTTGGTGAATTATTATTACGTCACTACAGATCGTCCAGCAAAACGTTCAAATCGGCAAGGCTTTGGAAACCAAGATATCGAAAAATCAGCAGTGTAACTGTTGTACTATATACTGTTAAGGATGGATGGTTACGACCGGAATGCCATTGATTATGTTTACTCAATCGGAGATGACTTAGGAGCAAACAACAATAGCAGCTTCCTTAAATGTAATATTTCACATCTGATAAGAAGGTATAATTTGGTAGCTCGTAGCCAAATGTGTAATTCAACAGTCAATGGCTATATAATTGGTATTTCACACCGGCAATGATAATGTTGGACATTTCCCATTCATTTTCACACCCCAAAGAAGTAATCGATCTTGTATTAAAAGACTAGTGAATGGAAGTCATTTTTTGGCTTAACATATTTTGGAAATATCTCAAAACAACAAATTTCTACACAACAATATCTCGCATTGAACGGTGCCAGATGCCAATTTTGGGGTTCTGCTTAACCTATCATGACATGGCATAATATGACTTTTAGCAGAGTTTTCCAAACTTTTCACTTTGGCAACACACCTTTGTTAAGAATATAAATTCTTATGACACAATAATTATGTTTTATGAGCAGAGCCAAAAAGATAATTGTAAAAATGTATATAAAAAGAAAGAGAAATAATTCAATGGGATACACGAGTTTGGGGTAAAGAATACAATTCTTAAACATTTCATAAAATATTCGATGATTCCTTAATTTCGCTATCAACGATTTTTAGGTTTCAGCATTTCAGTGTCTTTAAGTTTGTTGTAATCGAAGATGTAACTTCACTAAAGTATGTAGTAGAAGACAGTGGAAGAATTTGTAAAAAAAAAATCAAAAGATTTAACTTAATTTTGCGACACACCTTGGATTAAGTGATGGTATAAAGTACAGCAACGTAGTTTAGAAACCTTAGCCATATACCTTATAATGTGTCATTGCCCACAAACATACAGTGCAAAAAAATACAGAAATATACAAGTAGGAGGCGATAATCGTTCAACAGCGGTGATGGCATTGTTAAATATGTATTTCTGCCTCTTTGAGCTTCATCAGTAGTAAGCATTTACTAAGAAATGGTGGGGAAAAAATCACTATCTCGAATCGCAGTTATCAAAAGGCTGATGTTTAAATTATAATTTCGCGGCATTAAACAAACACGAGATAAATAACTCCACAAACAGGACGCTTGTCTTCCTCTAATAACCTTTTATAAATGTCATATTGGCAAAACGAAGCAATGGTAAGTCCAGTTCTGCCTCGGTAAAAATAAAAATAAAAACTACCAGCAATAAATTGGAAAGAATTTTTATATCTCATTCCTTTGCGCTACAGAAACGTGAGATAATCATTGTCTTTATGTATCCTTGAGTTTCGAAAAAGGAGTAGCTTACCTTAACCTTAACCAAACGATCACTTTACCGTTACTAATATTTTCAGATGACTTGTATGTCTATTTTAGATGACCATGTAACAACATACGATAGGTTATAGGTTTTACCATGAAAATAACTTAGATGGCTTCATGAGAGTAAAATGAGGCAACGAC
>NC_043002.1:66629545-66642045 GCF_006345805.1 Octopus sinensis | reverse complement strand
ATAGTTTACTTGCTTCAGTCATCAGACTGCGGCCATGCTGGGGCACCGCCTTCAAGAATTTTTAGTCGAACGTATCGACCCCAGTACTTATCTTTTAAAAATCTGGTACTTATTCTATCGGTGTCTTTGCCGAACCGCTAAGTTACGAGTACGTAAACATACTAGCACCGGATGTCAGGCGACGGTGGTAAGACAAACACAAACACAAAAACATACACACACACACACACACACACACACACACATGTAAAGAACTGAACGAATATCTAGAATAAACATTTTTCTTTTCCCTAATTAAGGGGTCATTCTCTGGAAATGAATCTCAAGACGGATCAGTAATTCGGACGAATGAGCCCCAGAAACGACCGTCGGAACACTCTACTTCATCTAAAATGAAACCCAAAACTCTTTTTAATACCTATTACTTTACCATTTAAAATTTTTTTAAAACGTTTTGTATCTATAATCCGCTATTATTGTTATCTATATTCTATTCTTAGTATGTTTACATATCTATATATCTATATGTTCATGTATATTTTTAGTATTCATATATTTCTATGTTTCTATTTAATATATCAATATATGTTTCAGTTGAGACAATCCTTATTTTATCTTAACTAAACCTGTATACGTATGTGTTAATCGTAGTCTACCTGATTTGAAGTTCTGTCCACTATACTTATGTATATATATATATATATATATATATAGTATTAAATCAAATTTCAGATTTAGTATTAAATAAAATTTCACAATATAAATATATAATATTCTTTTGTACTTTTTGTGATCTAGTTATATGTTTTATAATATATTATATTTTTTCTTTATGATTTGGTTTCTGTCTATCATTGTTTGAATTACATAATAGTGGTTTTTCTCTAATATATATATATATATATATATTATATATATATATATATATATATATATATATATATATATATATATATATATATATATACGACGGGTTCATTTTCAGTATCCGTGTACCAAATTCACCCACAAGGCTCTGGTCGGCCCGAGGATATAGTAGAAGTCACTTGCGAAAAATGCCTCGCAATGGGACTGAACCCTTAACCATGTGGTTCGGAAGCAAGCTCCTTACCACAAAGCCAGTATATTAAATTAGAACATAGTTGCGTTTTCAATACAACACGCCTGAAAGCCAAAAAATTATCTCCTTCTGCTCCTACTGCTGGTTGAGGCCTCAACATTCCGCCAGAACGGGACACATGTCCGTTGTAGGGTTACTCATCCACAGCAGAGTGGACTGGGGAAATGCGAAATAAAGTGTTTTGCTCATGAACGCAACATTCCACCCAGTTCGAGAACCGCGACGTCATGCCCCTTCACAAAATAATAGTAGAGCACATTTAATCGATGTTATGCTGACACTAAATCCTGAAATTATGTAAGAGAAAACGGAGTCGACAATGTTAAAACTAAATGCACAGACCGCTATACAGCATACACCGTGTCGGAGTATGCAGGAAGGTATATGCAGAGTGTTGAATCACTCTATTTACACCCAGTTGTTTGATCGCTGACCTATTTCGCATGATTAATATATATTAATATAATTATATAATTATATATGATATGGTGATATGTGTGCGTATGTATGTATGTGTGCGTGTGTATGCACGTTTTATGTATGTATGTATGTATGTATGTATGTATGTATGTATGTATGTATGTATGTGTGTGTGTGTGTATGTATGTATGTATGTATATAATTTGTCCTCGCATGAATAGTAACTCATGCGCTCTGACTTTCACTGTGTGAACTTGCCCGCATGTAGCGCAACCATCACTACAATATACAAATGTATGTAACAGGAGCCAGCAATTAGGCCTGCTCGATCTACTAGAAATAGCAACCTAATGCCCTCTACTTTTTTAGAAAACGAAGTGTACACTGGATGTTTTAGGTCTGAGCCATAAAGTAAAAATATACGGCGGATGATCTTAGCTGGAACGACTTTGGTCGGAGCAGATCTTATGTTAACAACAACAGCAACTCCAACATTATTTCTAAAATAATGAGATTTGGAACCATAGTTCCGTGGGTGGCGTTCAGTTGCTCGGCCAATTAGCAGGGTGTCATACATTTTGTGGATCAGAAGTGACCCGGGGCTGGAAGCCATACAACAACAGTAACAACAACATCGACTGAACGGTTTTCTAAGCAAGTATATAAACGGTTTCCAATATCGTTCTTAAATAGAAAACGCCGCTCACTCTTCTCTTCTACAGTTTTTTCTTTCTTTCTATTTGTTAGAATAAGTTATCATTTTTATATAATTTACGGAAGTGTTGGATTGGCAGAAACGGCAGGGACCTGGAATAACTGGCACGCTTTCTGTCATAACGACCAGACCTCCGGTTGATCCAATCACTGAATAACCTCTTTACTCTTTTATTTGTTTCAGTCATTTGACTGCGGCCATGCTGGAACACCGCCTTAAGTCAAAATGATCGACCCCAGGACTTATTCTTTGTAAGCCTCGTACTTATTCTATCGTTCTCTTTTGCAGAACCGCTAGGTTACCGGGACGTAAACACACCCGCATCGGTTTTCAAGCGATGGTAGGGGGGGATGGCAAACACAGACACACATACACACACAAACACACACATATATCCGACAGGCTTCTTTCCGTTTCCGTCTACCAAATCCACTCACTAGGCTTTGGTCGGCCCGACACTATGCGGAACTCTATGGTTGGTAAGCAAGCTATTTACCACACAGACACTCCTGCTTGTGAAATTAATGTACAAGTGGCTGAGCACTCCACAGACACGCGTACCCTTAACGTAGTTCTCAGGGAGATTCAGCGTGGCAGAATACGATAAAGGCTGGCCCTTTGAAATACAGGTACTACTCGTTTTTGCCAGCTGAGTGAACTGGGGCAACGTGGAATAAAGTGTCTTGTTCAAGGACACAATGCAGCGCCGGGCATCGAACTCACGACCTTACAGTTACCAGTCAAATATCCTAACCACTTAACCACGAACCTTCACAGGGGCCTGAAGCAAATGTGTATCGTACTTAATTCTGTTCCTCTTTCTACTTACTAAATTGAAATCTCGCCAAAATTTCATTTTATCACTCCGAGTTCGATCAGATAAGTACGTCTCATGTACTAAGGTCAATTCAGTCAGCCGTGTATTTTCTCAAAAAATGTCTGACCTTGTAACCAATCTGAGAAATCTTTATTTGCTGGGTTAGAAAGTAAATTTCAACAATTTGTATCTATTTTAAGCAGGAATTTTTCTTCCGGACTAATGAACTCAGAAACTATTCTGAACATCGAGACAAAAGCTGTCAACCGTTGGTTAACCAGAGACATATTACAATATCATATTTTCAATTCTTTTTTTTCAAGATGACAGAAATGTTTTAAGAGAAGTTCATTGTCATTTCTAAATGGTCATGCAGCTCCTAAAAGGTCATGTGGTTTCTAGAGATCAGTAATTGTCACGTTCTTATCAGGCGATCCTATCCGCCCCCCTCGTACCATTTTGCTACAAACAACACTAACAATTATACAAAAGAAAGCTGGGTATATGTTTCTGAAACTTATGTTCAGACCGGTACAGTGATGCATAAACCATAATCCACTTCATATTTTGTGTATGCAGTGTAGTATATGACGATATGAAGAATGCTGGGTCTTTGGTTCACTCTCAGATGTTTGACAGACAAACCGATTGCCATTGCATATATCTACATTAGCAAGGCTCCCTCGAGTTACACAATGATAAATCTTGTGCCATGCTTTCTACATGTTAGATACTTCGTATGTGAAAAGGTTTCTCTTCATATTTGCAAATATCTTCATGTATTTTTCGTGATGCTGTTACTCCTGTTACCACCAAAAACACTTTTTAGCAACGAAACCATACACTGACAAGGTTTCTCCAATATTTTTATTTCCAACAACACAGCCTTATTAACTAGAAATTATTTGGCATAATCCCCTACACTCTCTATTTTCCTATTTGTCTGCATAATTAGTCACTGTCTTTTTAGACTCGCAATGAGCTTGGAGGAAATGCTAGTTATAAAAGAAATAAAAGTCTTAAATGGTTTGGGTAAAACTTGGCTAATAGTGAACCGACAGCATCCTGCCAGTGTTATTTTTCTTGGCTACAAGATTTATTTTACCAAAGCAAGCCGGATTGTTATGTCAATTTGGTCTTTCATACATTTTAAAACATACACGTGAGAAGCCTTCTGTAGATGTTAATACTTCGTACCATAGCCTAACAATTAGGTCTCTTCTCAATGCTATTATACAGCTTTCCCACAGCTTTAGTAAACATTTTGAAGTCGATGGTGTCTGTAGTTACTGCTGGTGTTGGGTGAGAATTCATTCATGATTGTATTGAGCCATGACGCTTTATGGTTGAGATTCTTCTTTCCATTCCAGATGTTAGACCAAAACTATTTAAGATCTTCCTGAGTAGGAATTCTTTTCAACAGCAATGTTGTTTCTTTATCCTCCAACACCACCTCCACCACAAAATACAGCATATGTAAATCTTTTTATATGCATGTATGATTGTTGGTGTGTGTGTGTGTGTGTGTGCTTATTTATACGTGTGTGCATGCGTGCGTCTTTCATTGCATGTGTTTAAGTGTTGAGTATACAAAATTTGTTAGCTCTAGAGAGGGAAGTGCTGGGGGATTCACCACCAGATCCAGGAGCGGATGTATACTGCATTAAACGAGATCGTTTATCAGCTCATCTTAGACGAAAGCTTATTGAATGACAGAGAGAAAGACAAAAAGAAGGAATGAAAGAGACAAAAGTTAATACCACCATTTATCTGACATATTTACTTTTGTCCCGACCTCGAATTCAAATATGTCTTTTTGCATTTATCTTCTTTGTCTCCCCCAATTCTCCCCTATCAGAACGATTTTCTAATTGTCTATTTGTTCATTATCAATTAAAAATACGTACTGGGAGTGCAGACACCGTTTATTACATATCATAAACATTATTTCCTATCCTTGAAATAGATGCCAGATTAATGACTATATATTATATAGTTTAAAGAGAGAAAGAGATAGGAGGTCAGCACTCATACACAAGCACACACACACAAACGACCGCGCGCGGGGTATGTTATGCTAACAGTAAGAGCGAATAGATAAGTACTGCAAATGAGGTTGGGTGAAGTGAGAGCAAAAGTGTAAGGAAGTTTCACTGGTGAACTACGAGATCTGGGACAAGTGGAATGAGTATTAAATTTTGACTTTAGAGCAATATATTTTAATGAGCTTCTCGCTCCACAGAGAGAATTAATATTTTGTCAGTAATATTTGGAAATAATAGGGCGGCGAGCTGGCAGAAACGTTAGCACGCCGGGCGAAATGCGTAGCCGTATTTCGTCTGCCGCAACGTTTTGAGTTCAAACTCCGCCGAGGTCGACTTTGCCTTTTATCCTTTCGGAGTCGATTAAATACGTACCAGTTACGCACTGGGGTCGATATAATCGACTTAATCCGCCTGTCTGTCTTTGTTTGTCTCCTCTGTGTTTAGCCCCTTGTGGGTAGTAAAGAAATAGAAATAGGTATTTCGTCTACCGCTACGTCCTGAGTTCAAATTCTGCCGAGGTCGACTTTGCCTTTCAACCTTTCTGGGTCGATAAATTAAGTACCTGTTACGTACTGGGGTCGACATAATCGACTTAATCCGTCTGTGGGTAGTAATCCTTGTGGGCAGTAAATAGGTATTTCGTCTGTCTTTACGTTCTGAGTTCAAATTCCGCCGAGATCAACTTTGCTTTTCATCCTTTCGGGGTCGATAAATTAAGTACCAGTTGCCTACTGAGGTCGATATAATCAACTGCCCTCTCCCCCAAAATTTTGGGCCTTGTGCCTAGAGTGGAAAAGAATATTTGGAAATAATACAGTTTAATCATAAAGGCTACACTTTGATGCGATTCTGTGCATTAGTAATCTATCCAGGTTTCGGATGGCGAGCTGGCTAATTCATTAGCACACCGGGGAAAATGCTTAGCGGCATATTGTCCGTCTTTACACTCTCAGTTCAAATACCGTCGAAGTCACTTTGAAGGGTCGATAAAATAAGTACCAGTTGAGTGCTGGGCTCCATGTAATCGACTTCACCCCTTTCCCGAAATTGCTAGCAATGTGTCAAAATTTGAAATCAATATTTTATCCTTGTTTTTTCTCATGAATTTAGTTACTGTTATTGCATTCATCTATAACAGTGGACACGGAGTTCGGAGACCAAAGTTTTTTGATCCACACAGGAAAAGCTTATATTGGTTACAAATTTTGGCGCCAGACCAGCAATTTATTGGGAGGCGGGGTAAGTTCGATTACATCGACATTAAAGTTTGAATGGTACTGAATTTATTAATCCAAAAAAGATGGAAAGCAAATTTAACCTCGGCGGAATTTAAACGGAGAACGTACAGACGGACGAAATGTCGCAAAGCATTTTGTCCGGCGTACAATGATTTTACCAGTTCGCCGTCTTAACAACAACAAAATTTTCGGTTATGGGCATAATGCCTGAAATTTTTGGGAGACGGGTCTAATCGATTACACTTATGCCAGTACTCAATTGGAACTTATTTTATCGATCTCAAAATGATGAAAGGTAAAGACAATTTCAGCGGAATTTGAACTCAAAACGCAAAGACGGACGAAATGCCGCTATGCATTCTCTCCGGCATGCTAACGGTTCTTCCAAATCTATAGTTTAATGAGAATCCTTATATTAATATAGTTATATTACTATATTTGTTGTTACGCAGGAGCCATGTACAGTCATTTGTAGCAATGTACATTTCGTTCGGAGACCAAAGTTTTGGTTTACGGAAGGAATTATAGGTAGAGCGTCGTATGACAGTCACCAGAGCCAAGAGAGCCGCGTCTCTGCGGCACTTATCGTGGGCAAAAGCAAAATGTTGGCGAGCAATTTATCTGAAAAGTTACAACTGTTCTCTTGTTTTGGTAAAGGTATGCTGTCGATAGTGAACTGGTCTGCAATAGATTCTTTAATTGGCTGAGGTTTCAGGCCTACAGTTCATTAATTTGATGTTAACTACAAATTAAGTTGATGTTAACCTAAAGGTTGTCTTTTTAAGTCTGTTCTTTGAATGATTGTTTTCCCTATAGAACATCTTAAAAATTTTGTGTTCTTGTCTTTTGTACATGCGGATGATAGATCTAAAGCACCATAGCTGTAATAGGCAACATTGTTTAAATGCCTACCCCTACCTCGTTAATTCAATATGAAGTGTAACCTCAATTATTTTTATGTTTTGTAAGGCGGAGACCTGACAGGATCGATAGAATGTCGATAAAAAATGCTTGTCGGTGCTTTTTCCGGTTCTGTAAATCCTGAGATAAAATCAAACAGAGATCAACTTTGCATACCATCCCTCCGAGGCCGATAAAATATGGTACTAATCAAGTACCAGGTTCGATGGTATTGGCTGCTCTCAAACTTGCTGGCCTAGTTCCTAAATTAGAAATCATTGCTCTTTTATGTTTTGTTTAAGAAAATATCATTGGAGAGTCTAAATTTCCTATGGTTTCTATCAGATTTTTATACTGACGCGTTGTTATTTGGAGACCGGACATCCTTATATGGAATGGTAACTGATGAATCGTACTTAGATATCACACCAAATACCAGTATCTGAAAGATGAATCAGTCACCTATTTTAGTAAAGAGTTAGTGGGAAATGACATCGCATATAAAGTTGGAAGGAGGAAGTGAATCAGTTTGGTTAGTCATTCTAGACCAGGTTGTAGTTTATGGAGGCCAGAGAGGAGTCATATGTCAAAAAGTTGGAAATTGATGTAAATTAGCATCGAAAGAACACACGATAGACTTAGCTCGTCATGAACACAACCTTTCACTGTTTTAATCCAGAGATTAAGCCGGGACGCGTGAGTGGACGAAATGCTATGCATTTAGCCCGGCATGCTAACGATTCTGCCAGCTCACCACTTAGTATGATGATGATGATGATGATAATAATAATAATGATAATAATAATAATAATAATAATAATAATAATAATAATAATAATAATAATAATAATAATAATCGGGGATTTTAATATACAGTGCGACAAAGTCATAGAGGCGAGACGGCCAGATATCGTGATCATCCATAAAGATGAAAAAGAGGCAAAGATAATAGATGTTGCAATAACAGGCGATTCGAGGGTGAAACAGAAAAGTTTGAGAAATACCAGCCACTGCGGGACGAGCTAGGAAAGTTATGGGGCATAAGCAAAGTAATGGTAATACCGGTGGTAATTGGAGCATTAGGAGCTGTTTCCAAGAGCTTTGAAAAACATATTAAAAATATTGGAGCTGCTGTCAGGCTCGAGGTGATCCAGAAGACAATGCATCCTAAGGAGAGCATTGTCTCTTTGAGTCACAGGAGAAGACAATACTTGAAACCTTTGGTGATTTGTTGTTGCCTGCTTTCAAGTAAAGAATAAATGGTAATTAAGAACTGTCCGAGAGTCTTTCAGAATAATAATAATAATAATAATAATAATAATAATAATAATAATAATAATAATAATAATAATCTTTTCTATTATAGGCACATGGACAGCATGTTCGAAGAAGGGGTTAAGTCGATTACATCTACCGCAGCATTCCACAGGTACTTATTTTATCGACCCTGAAAGGATGAACGGCAGAGTCAACCTCGACAGAATTTGAACTCAGGATGCGATGACGGACAGAATACCGTTAAGCATTTTGTCCGTCGCATTAACACTTCTGCCAGCTCGCCAATAATAATATATTGTTGGTTTCATATTCTTGTGAGAAATTGTGTATTTTAGAGATTGGCTGAGAAGATGGGACGGGATGCTGAAGTATATGTAATAGAATTTGGCGGCGTCGATGTAGGACCGACTGGGGAAAAGTCTGGAAGCAATCATCGGTTAGATAAAATAACAATAAACAGCCGAGATAGAAAGAACGTGGGGGGAAGTATTTTCTCACAGAAACACATGCATTTCTCCCTCCCTCCAGCTCTCTCTCTCTCTCTCTCTCTCTCTCTCTCTCTCTCTCGCTCGCTCGCTCGCTCGGTCACACACACACACACATACATAAACATAATCACAAGCAGACAAAAGAAAAAAAAACAGAACGGTGAGGTAGATATAAGGAAATGGGAAATCAAAAGTGTTTGAGGGTGAAAGAAACACTTTGAGAGAGAAACAGTCAAACGAAAGAGTAAGATGAAGAATGACTACGAAAGAGAAAACCCGCGAGGGAGACGAGGGAAGGTGAGAAAGTGCGGAAAGGGGCAGGCGGACAGGCGGACATACGGACAGGCAGGCAGGCTGAGAGAAAACGCAAAGAGACGGGCATGGATGAAGGTGGGAAAAGGCACTTGTATAAAGATTGTGAAAGTGATGAAGAAATGGGAAATGGGAGAGAAAAAAAGGGGATTACGGGGTAGGGTGTGTGGCAAACAGATTAACAGGCAGGGTGGAGAATAAAGGAATAGAATGACGTAGAAAGAGACAGAGAGAGAGAGAGAGAGAGAGTAGGAGAAAGAGGGATTGATGAAGGAGAAGAAAAAGCAGAAAGGGATGAGAGATGTAGGGAAAGAAACAAAAGTGGAGAAGAAAACAAGCGAGACAGCAAGATACCAATGTGTGCGTGTGTAAAGAGCGGGCTCGTTCATGTGTATACATGTATACGATAGATAGATAGATATAGAGAGGGGGAGGGGAGAGAGGCGGAGAGAAGAGAGTGTGAAAGCACATGATTAACTCACATGTGTTTGTTTCTCTGTTGGAAAGGGAGAATGTTAAAAATATATAACTTTTTACAAGGGCGAGTGCCGTGACGTAGGTGGTAAGCACCCAGCAAACCGAGTGTGTGCACAAGCACCATCCGTTGTACCACGGTCTACTTCCTACTGAGACTCTTACCTATGCCTAATTTTCAGTCCCTTGCCTGATCACCAGTTGACTGATAACTGCGATCATTTAGTTGTGTCTTAGGAGAGTCATCACGCCAATAACACACGCACGGGTTCACTTCCGCTTCTCTTTTACTCTTTTACTTGTTTCAGTCATTTGACTGTGGCCATGCTGGAGCACCGCCTTTAGTCGAGCAGATCGACCCCAGGACTTATTCTTTGTAAGCCTAGTACTTATTCTATCGATCTCTTTTGCCGAACCGTTAAGTTACGGGGACATAGACACACCAGCATCGGTTGTCAAGCGATGTTGGAGGGGGGGGGACAAATACAGACACACAAACACATACATATACATATACATATACATATATACGACGGGCTTCTTTCAGTTTCCGTCTAGCAAATCCACTCACAAGGCTTTGGTCGGCCCGAATCTATTGTAGAAGACACTTGCCCAAGGCGCCACGCAGAGGGACTGAACCCGGAACCATGGGGTTGGTAAGCAGGCTACTTACCACACAGCCACTCCTGCGTCTCAGGAGCGTTAACATAAATATATGAGTACTGGGGATGGTTCATATGACTAAAAAATTTCCCAAGGCGGTGCCACAGCATGGCAGCAATCTGATGACAGAAACAAGTAAAAGATAAAAGATATGCCAAGAATAATACCACACAAACAGGTTCAATTCCACCTTGTTATTGTTAACAATACGGCGGCGAGCTAGCAGAAACGTTAGTACGCCGGACGAAATACTAAGGGGTATTTCGTCTGTCTTTACGTTTATAGGCGCAGGAGTGACTGTGTGGTAAGTAGCTTGTTTACGAACTACATGGTTCCGGGTTCAGTCCCACTGCGTGGCACCTTGGGCAAGTGTCTTCTACTATAGCCTCGGGCTGACCAAAGCCTTGTGAGTGGATTTGGTAGACGGAAACTGAAAGAAGCCCGTCGTATATATGTATATGTATGTGCTTGTATATGTTTGTGTGTCTGTGTTTGTCCCTTCAACATCGCTTGACAACTGATGCTAGTGTGTTTATGTTCCCGTAACTTAGCGATTCGGCAAAAGAGACCGATAGAATAAGTACTAGGCTTACAAAGAATAAGTCCTGGGCTCGATGTGCTCGACTAAAGGTGGTGCTCCAGCATGGCCATGACTGAAACAAGTAAAAGAATAAAAGAGTAATAAAGAAATGGAATTCAACTTGTGTGTGTGTTATTGTTGGCGTAATCATTCTCCAAAGACATAACAAAATTTGTTTCAATACACGAAACCACATCAAGAATCTTGCAAACCTAATATAAAACAAAGTACAATCAACTAACGTTAGTTAATGAGATTTTTATCTATTTTTTTCTGTTATTATTTTCTTTTGCTGCCGGAAGGCAGTGAAATGGCAGCATCATTAGAGGAATCAGAATATTACCCCTCGGTGCTTCTCTCGGTTCTTGACGTTCTGAGTTCAAATCTCGTCGAGGTCAACTTCACTTTTCATCCTTTTAGGATCTATAAATTAAAGTACCACTCAAGTTCTGGGGGCAATGAAATCAACTACTTTTCTTTTCTTTCAAAATTCTCAAATTTATTGAATCAGAATCCATTCTTATAGTTTAAGGGTGAGGTATATTTCAGTGCTTGGAGTGAATTGCATGCTCATGAGAACATATGGGACGTTCGTGCCGAGAAAAATAGCAAATTTTTGATTTTACAAATTTGTAGAAACTAGTTTTTGTTTTAAGGTTTAAAGCGTTTTTTTTTTTTTTCGCATTTTTTAGGAACTTTGTCAGCGGGCAATTTCAAATTTGAATGCAAGAGAGGGCTGCCTTATCAATGATTTCTTTGGTTCATGGCAAATATTTATCCATTTTTTTGCAAGACAATTTAAGATAATATACAGCTAATTGTGTAAAGCAGCGTGGCCTAGTGGTTAAAGCATTGCACTCACACTCGCTGGATCATGGGTTCGATTCTCAGGTTGAGCGGCATGTTGTGTTCTTGAGCAAAACATTTCGGTTCCTGTTGCTCTGCGGGTGGGAGAGAGGCAAAATCATTGGGGCGTCGGCAGAAATGCTTTGCGGTATATCTTCTCGCTCTCTTCATTCTGAGTTCAAATGCCTTCTTCTTGGAAAAGACAACGATTAGCCGCCCCAGGTCTAGTCTTGGTTGCCGATTTGATTTTCATTAGCTTCGATTCAGCTAGAATTACGCATGCTCCCCCCTCTCTCTCTTTGGTTGTTTATATGTTATCCAACAACATCTGTAATAAATTCTTTGGTGGGTTAGTCTTGGACAATTAATTTTTTATCATTTTACAATGAATTGGAATTATGCGAGAAAAAAAAGAAAATTACAATATATTGTCATGTTCGACTTCAGGTTGTCACTAAACACTCTGAAAAACAAAAGTATAGTACTAGGTTTATGACCTTATCCGTATTGAGAATTCATGTACATCAAAAAAATATATTCATGGTATTTAAAAGCTGAGTTAATAACAGATCGTTAAACTCTGACATTGCAACAAATCCAAGTG
>NC_043002.1:66567045-66624545 GCF_006345805.1 Octopus sinensis | reverse complement strand
AAGGATAAAAAGATTACTTTCAAATTTTGACACAAGGCCAGCAATTTGGAGGGAGGAAATATTTCGATTACATCGACCTTGGTATTTATTCTATCAACTCCGAAATGATGAAATGTAAAGTTAACCTTGGCGGAATTTAAACTCAGATCGTTAATACGGACGAAATACCGCTAAGCATTCCGTCCGGCAAAGGAAGGTTTCTGCCAGCTCACCGCTTCATTTAGTAAATATTAATACTTCCAATTATTCATATTTAAATACACATTTAATAAAAATTCATATTTAATTACACATCGAAGTTAATGTATTACTATATTTCAAAAGAAATTAATACACAACCTTGAAGAATTTTAGTCGAACGAATGTACCCCTGTACTTATTTTTTCAAGCTAGCTATTTATCCAATTTGTCTCGTTTCCCGAACAGCTGCGTTTTGGGGACGTAAACACACCAACAGCGATTGTCAAGCAGTGATGATGGGATAAACACAGACACAAAGACACGCACACACAATACACACACACACACACACACACACATATATATATATATATATATATATATACATACATACACGACGGGCTTCTTTTCTGTTTCCGTCTACTAAATCCACTCACGAATTTGGGGCCGACCCGAGGCTATAGTAAAAAAACAATTATCCAAGTTGCGACGCTGTGGGATTGAACCCAGAACCATATAGCTGGGAAGCCACCTCCTTATCACACACCCATGTCTACGCCTATTGGAGGCATTTTCGTCTTTTGCTTTTTTTGTTGCTTTTTGGTAATTGTTGTAGCACTCGAAACATTTTTCTGAGTGTCCTGCAGTTAATGGACCCCAAACCTAGCAATATGATGTCATATGCCAGGTGTTGACAGAAGGTCTCCCACATTTCTGAACTTATAATAACATGCTACGTGACAGTGCAAAAGACGTGTCATAAAGGGGGCCAATCTCGCCTACCCATCTGCTGATGAACTTTTGGTATTCCTTCCAAGACATATCTATGAGTAATAAAATGGCCGATCAAAATAACTTGCTACGCGAGAAAGAATGAATAGAAGGTTATAAAATAACAGAATCTCGATATATATATAGGCGCAGAAATGGCTGTGTGGTATGTAGCTTGCTTACCAACCACATGGTTCTGGGTTCAGTCCCACTGCGTGGCACCTTAGGCAAGTGTCTTCTACTAAAGCCTCAAACCGACCAAAGCCTTGTGAGTGGATTTGGTAGATGGAAACTGAAAGAAGCTCGTCGTATATATGTATGTATATATATATGTGTGTGTGTGTGTGTGTGTGTGTGTGTGTGTGTGTGTGTGCGTGCGCGTGTGTGTGTGTGTTGTTTGTCTGTGTTTGTCCCCCAACATCGCTTGACAACCGATCCTGGTGTGTTTACGTCCTCGTAACTTAGCGGTTCGGCAAAAGAGACCGATAGAATAAGCACTAGGCTTCCAAAGCATAAATCCTGGGGTCGATTTGCTCGGCTAAAGGCGATGCTCCAACATGGCCGCAGTCAAATGACTGAAACAAGTAAAAGAGAATATATACTCTAGCCAGATTTGTCTACGAACGTACACGAGACGATACATGTCCCAATTGATTATATGTAAAATAATATATATATATATATATATATATATATATATATTAACCAGTTGGAAAACTCTAGAGATGACTTTCTAGCTCTTTGAACACAAACATGCGTTAAGTCGATGGTTGTTTACTGCCTGCAAATACGTTGTGACTCAATAATTTATACATATATCTGAAGATCGATCAAATTGGATTTGAAAAGCTTGTATCGAAACTTGGAGTAGTAAACAGACGAAAATATATAAATCAAGTAACTACAAGCACAACAACGATTTTCCGGGATCTTTGGTTCCGAAGCCATTCCGGATTAAAGATTTTTCCGAACCAGAAGTAGTCACCTTTATCAACATTTCTAAACTAAACAGATATTAAACTTGTTGTTGTTGTTTGTTCCTTCTCGAGCCACGCCTGGCTCATAGGGTCGGTTTCCCAGTTTCCTTGGCGTATAGGTTCCCCACCTGGACGGGACGCTGGTCCGTTGCAGGTGATCTGCAAGATGCAGGAGGAAAGAGTGAGAAAAAGTTGTGGCGAAAGAGTCAGAAGTTCGCCATTACCTTCTGCTGGAGCCGCGTGGAGCTTAGGTGTTTCGCTCATAAACACACACATCGCCCGGTCTGAGATTCGAAACCACGATCCCTCGACCGCGAGTCCGCTGCTCTAACCACTAAGCTATGTGCCTCCACAAACAAATATTAAACTTAGGAAATTATAAACGTTTCTAGTTGTATGTCCAATAAATGCCGTTGTTCCGTCCCGTAATAATATATTTAGTTATGGCTACACTCCTGATGTACGGTTTTCTGGCAGCAGTTGACGCTTACAAGTAACATATGTAACCGATATAATCTTTGGGACGAGATGAGACGATTCTAACTATTCCTAGTATATGTATGTCTTACATTGGTTTCAAATTTTGGCACAGAGGCAGCAATATTTTAGGGATTACATCGACCCAAGTGATCAACTTGTATTATTTTATCGATCCCAAAAAGATGAAAGGCAAAGTCGATCTTGGCGGAATTCGAACTCAGAACAAGAGGACAGACGAAATGTCGCTAAGCATTTTGCCCAGCAAGTTAATGTATGATTCTGTCAGCTTCCAGCTTTATGAATGCCTTGTATTATTGTGGAGTTTATTAAACGTTAATAGTTATTTGCTGATAAAGAAAACAAAAAGCTTTTGTTTCTTACAAATAGTGATTAACATCGTATGATTATATTTTTACTCTATGAGATTCAATACTACAGGTAATATTACAGGTATCATTATTTTTCAATATACCGCCATTACGTTACAGGAAGCTGAAACGTTCATCCACTTTTAAACACTGGTTTGTAACTCACTAAATTGAAGAGATTCACCAAGCATTATCGTTTTTATTTTAAAACATGAAATATCAAGACAAAGTTATTTTTATCTCCAAAAAGATGGATTGAGTTTTTCGAAATTTCGGTTTTCTTTCGTGGTTTCTTAGTTGATTTATTGAGTAACTTCAGCCAGTAGACCGGAAGTTGTCGACGCCATTGTTTTTGGCCCATAGGATATGGATATGTGGCTAAAAATACACCAAGATTAAACTCTTGTCTCTCTATTTATAGGACCATACGAAGTGGAATATTAGTGTCTCAATTTACAAGGCGTCTCGAGCATTTTTACGATAAAACCACAGCAATTTTTTTCTTCCCTATCACGCACGAACACTTATAATCTACTCACAGACACAGACACACGCGCACACAGAATCACACTCACACAGTCACGCACACGATCACACACATAACTACACATACGCACAAATTCACATGCTCGTACACACGCGTACATACATAGATATATGTGTATATGTAAACCTTTGCCTGAGCGCGCGTGTGTGCGTATATGCATATGGATATATGAATACATGTGATTGTGTAGGTGTATGCGCATAAATAACTCTATATTTATGAAACGTCGTACACACACGCGCACAAACGCACGCGCTTGTAGATAAGCACCTCACACAGATGCATTCAGTTGTATACATACATACATACACACACATACATACATATATATATATATATATATATATATAGATATATATATATATATACACATTTATATATATATACACACACACAAAGACAAGTACATTTATACATAAATATATATACATACATTACATATATATATACATTCATACAAAAATGCATACATAAATACATACACATACATACATATATATACACACATACATTGATACATAAATACATACATATATACTTACATACACGCATACATACATACATACATACCCGCATACATACATATATACACGCATACATACATACATACATACCCGCATACATACATACATACATACTCACATACATACATACATACATACATACATACATACATACATACATACATACATACACGTGAATACATCAGTTTTCCTGTTCACTTCAAATTCATCCACCCTCTTCTAAGTCATCATATCTCTTCTATCTCAGCCCCCACACTTCTCTCTCTCTCTCTCTCTCTCTCTCTTCTTTCTTTCCCTCTCTCCTATCTATAACTCATGCCCTTGCTTCCAAGTAGAATTTTTTTTTTATCTTCATTACCTTGCTTGCTTGAAAAGGGGACGGCTTGTTTCTTTAGCAATTTTTTTTTTTTTTTGCTTCTGTTTTGCTCAAACCGACAATAGCATCGCTGCTATAACGTTTAAAAACAAACATACTTAGCGACACAAATGAATGCTATCAAATACTAATAGAAATGTACACACGCATGTACGCGCGCGCGCATGCACACGCACGCACACACGCACTATGTATACTCGCATGCGTACGCATATACGCACACATACGTACACACATTCGCACACGTACGCATGGATTGAAACACTTCCGAAATCTTGTGCATGCATTCACACAGAAATGGCATGTATGTAGATTTGTGTATATATAAATTTGGTTGTGTATAGATGACATTATTTTTAGAGGGGGATCTGTTTTGAAAATTAGTAACACATACACTCACACACACACAAACACATACACACTCACACATACACAGACATATACACACTTAAACTACATGCATATATAGTATATACATATGTGTGTATGTATGTGTGTGTGTATGAGTGCCTTTCTTTTTGTGGATCCGTCTACATTGCTTGAGAATCGATGTTGGTTTGTTTACGTCCACTATATATATATATATATGTATGTATGTATGTATGTATGTATATATGTATGTATGTATGTATATATGTATGTATGTATGTATGTATGTATGTATGTATGTATGTATGTACATATACATATATACGTATAATACATTCATAATACACATACATACATACACATACATAGATACATATATATACACATACATACACATGCATACATACATACATACGCATACATACATATACATATATATACATACATACACATACATACATACATACGTACATACATACATATGCATACATACATATACATGCATGCATACATACATACATACATGCATACATACATACATACATACATACATACATACATACATACATACATACATACATACATACATACATATACACACACACATACATACATAAACACACACATACATATATACGCAGACCTGTCTAGATTTAAAAAGCTTGATTCATGTCTTCGTCGTTTTGCGTGTGAAACATTGGGTAAGTTATTTTCTATAGATATGGATTGACCAATGACTTGTGAGTGTGTGTGTGTTTGCGCGCGCGTACGTGGTATCGTGTTTGACAACTGATGCTTGTCTAGTTACGGCCCGTAACTGATTCGAGAAAAAGTGGTTGTATTTGGATCAAAAGTGTGGGCTGTGTTTTGTGAGTGTGTTTGTGTGTATATGTTTATGTGTGTTTGTAGGTGTGTTGCTATTGCTGTTGAGCGAAGCGGTCTTCGTCCCAGAGTGGGAGAAGTCCGAAACGTGGTCCTTTGCTATTCGCAGAAGAGAAAGCAGGTCAACCCCCGACACCGAGAGCATCGACGGATGGATGAATGTGCATCCAGGCTCAGCGGTTGCGTAGGAAGTCGGGGATAAGAAACAGGAAGAAAGAGTGAGAGAAAGTTGGAGCGAAAAGGTACAACAGGGGTCGCCCCCCCCCCTGCCGGAGCCTCGTGGAGCTTTAGGTGTTTTCGCTCAATAAACACACACAACGCCCGGTCTGGGAATCGAAACCGCGATCCTCCGACCGCGAGTCCGTTGCCCTAACCATTGGACCATTGCGCCTCCTGTAGGTGTGTTGTAGTGAAGGCGCACGGCTGTGTGGTTAGGGCAATAGGCTCACGATCGTAACGTCGTGAGTTCGATTGCTGGCTGGATGTTGTGTCCTTGAGCAAGACACTTTATTTCACGTTGCCCCATTCCAGTCAGCTCTCTAAAAAATGAGTTGTACCTGTAATTCAAAGTGCCATCCTTTCCACATTCCATGCCAAGTTGAATCTCCCTTAGAACTACTTTAAGGGTACGTGTGTCTATAGAGTGCTCAGCCACTTGCACGTTAATTTCACGAACAGGCTATTTCCGTTGATCGGATCAACTGGAATTCTCATCATCGTAACTGACGGAGTATCAGTTGTTAAAATTATGGAGGGATTGGTTTCTTAAAGGATCTTGCTTCATATTTATTTGATTTCATTTGAAAGCAAGGAATTTGTAGGTGGGTAGTTTGGAAATGAATAAACATTAATCAGCCCTTTCGGTGAGGTACGCAACCCTAACAATAATTTTTTACTGATTAGAATAAAATCTCTATGTAATAATAGCCAATACAAAAGTTGATTGGCTGGTTGGCTGGCTGGCTGGCTGGTTGGTTGGTTGGTTAATTCTTCTAGTCACGCTTTATATCGGACAGAGAGAAGAGAGATACAAGGAGAGTTCCTGACCACATGGTTCTGGGTTCAGTCTAACTGCGTGGCACCTTGGGCAAGTGTCTTCCACTATAGCCTCGGACCGACCAAAGCCTTGTGAGTGAATTTGGTAGACAGAAACTGAAAGAAGCCCGTCGCATATATATATATATATATATATTATATATATATATATTATATATATATATATATCATATGTAGAAAAATACAAACTGGGACAAGAACGTAAAACATTTAGAAGACGATACAAAAAACGGACGGGACGGACATTCGAAGCCTTCAATCTTCAGTCAAGAACCGGATCATCCTAGCAATTTCGGCTGATTAAACTTGAGATCGCTCCGATCTGGCCAGCCCCAAGGAAAACTAAGCTACGAGCATTAGATTTCTTGGAAGAAGGATCGAATGTATACGAAACAGGGACAGAAAATTCGGACGATGTCACACGAATATAAAATACAAAAAACAATAATGGTAAAAACAGGACAAAAACAGCGGGTGTCTTACGACTATATACAACTTATAAATAAGGACTAAAGAATATTATTTCAATGCCAATACGCTGATAACAGACTTTTAAATCGTCAATTTCCACATAATATTTACTCGCTACAGAAAAAAACACGAAGAACTGAAATCGGGGAAAGCTGGCCGATAGAATTTTTTTAAAAAGTTCGTTATATATATATATATATATATATATATATATATATAATATATATATATATATATATATATATGTATATGTACATACATGTATGTGTGTATTTGTTATTTGTCTCTGTGTTTGTCCCCCCCCCCAACCTTGACAACCGATGTTGGTGTGTTTACGTCCGCTAACCTAGCAGTTCGGCAAAAGAGCCCGACAGAATGAGTACTAGGTTTAGAAAGAATAAGAATATGGGATGGTGGATGTGTTCTCATAGTAGGCTTGATGGCAGACAATGAGTAAAAAGAACGCTACATCCTTCACACGCAGGGAGAGAGAAAGAATTTGAGAGGCAGAACGGGAGTGGAGGAAAAGGGTGTAAATGACAAAGTAGTTAATGGTGGAGTTATACAAATGAGAAATTTATTTTATTTTATTTTATTTTAAGGCAACAAATAATTTTCTTTTGAAAATCAGTATCCATTCCACCATTTTATATAAGAAGATATTTGCTTGTAAAAGTTCAATTATAATGATTGTATTGTAAGCCATATTTCAATTATAATCATTGACAAAGTTACAAAAGGCAACGAAACTTTTGGAAGAAAAAATACAAATACTAAATGAGTGGAAATCGAACCAGTGAATGTGTTAAATAATAAGGCATTAAGACAATACGACTCTCCCCAAACACTACATTATTTGCTTCACCACACGAGTTCACATAAAGAATCTTGCCAACCAGATAAAAAAAAAAAAACGAAGTAAATTATTCTATTGTAAGCTATATTTACCCATAGTGGCACAACTATATTTCCAGAGTTACTCGTTATGTAAAGTATAGCCCTTTTGTGATAAATAAAGGGAGATAAGTTTAATAAGTTCGTCATTGTGATATAGTGTGAAAGCGTGTTGGTGGGATGGTAACAGAACTGGCATAAATATTTGTGAATGAGATTCATTGGAGCATAAAAATTCTTGGTTTTTATATATATATTAATAGAGAGAGATCAAAGTAGCGGTTAAGGCAGGTGAAGAATGGTTCTGATTAGGGGGAGGGTCCATGTTGAAAGAAGCCACAACGCTGAGAAGTAGAATTTGATATTTTTGAGCAAATGAAGGGAGAGGGTGTGGTGTTGGGTGATAGAACTGAGAATAATGTGCTTCGTAGAATATGTTAGAGGGTGGTTGAAGGGGTGACAGTCGGATACAGCATGATGGTAATCAGTATAAGGAGAACGAAGGGCAATGAGGTGGGGATGTGGGTGTGTATGTGTGCGGAAGGGTGGGTGGGGGGGGTGAAGGAGCCGATACAGAAATATATTTTACATGGATGTTCACACGCATACAAATGTGCAAGTACACAGACAACTTTATATACAGGGTGGGCCAAAAGTCACGCACCGAAATTTTATTTACAATTATTGTCATTAGAATCGTTAACACGCCGTACGAAATGCTTGGCGGTATTTCGTCCGTCTTCATCTTTCTGAGTTCAAATTCCGCTGAGGTCGACTTTCGCTTTCATCCTTTCGAAGTCGATAAATTAAGTACCAGCTGAACAACTGAGATCGATGTCATCGACCAGTCTCCTCCCACCAAATTTCAGGCCTTGTACCTATAGTAGAAAGCAACTATTATTATTATTATCATCATCATCATCATCATCATCATCATCATCATCATCATAATTATTATTATTATTATTATTATTATTATTATTATTATTAGCAATAAATGAGAGAGCAACTGTTATCAAATGAACGATATTTCGACATCTCGTGTGTCTTCCACAGGTTCAAAAGTAAACTTGTCAATCTACTTCATTTTGGTAATATTTATAGAACTGAAGTTACTCCCTCAGAAAGTAAAGAACCAATAAAGAAGAGTGCGACTGTTACCAAATATCGTTCATTTGATAACAGTGGCAGTCTTCTTTATTGCTTCTTTACTTTCTGGAGGAGTAACTTCAATCCTATAAATATTATTATTATTATTATTATTATTATTATTATTATTATTATTATTATTATTATTATTATTATTATTATTATTATTATCATTATCATTCAGTAGTTTTATTTTTATAGCATGCTTTCACTTCACACAGTGCCTTGAGTATGTTCAGTGATTTGTTGTGATGCTCTGATGGTTACTGTATGGAAAGTGTTCTGCGTAGGATGTGTGCAGTACCCAGTAGTGCAATTTTCTCTATGTTATATGTGTTTGTAAGTCCTGGTGTTTTTGTTATGTATTTGTCTGAATATCTTTTTATCATACCTAATGCACCCACTATGATAGGAATTGTTTCTGTTTTTAGATTCCACTTTCGAGTTACCTCTATTTCCAGGTCTTTGTATTTTGAAAGTTTCTCCATTTCTTTTAGAGAGACGTTGTCATCTATTGGTATTGATACATCAATTAGAAAGCATTTTTTTCTTCGTGATCTCTGACAACTATATCTGGCCTGTTGGCCTTAATTTCTCTATCTGTGTGTATTGGAATATCCCAGAGTATGGTTGCTTTCTCGTTTTCTGTGACCTTGTCTGGTGTGTGCCTATACCATCTTTTTTCTGTTGTTATTCCATAATGTTGGCATAGCTTCCAGTGTATGTAGGTCCCAACTCTGTCGTGTCTGTGAATATATTCCTTCTTAGCCAGGACTGAAAGAACCGCTCGTGATTGGTATGTCAAGTTCAAAAATGGAAATTTACCTCAAAGACCCACTTCAATCTGGTCGTCCAGTTAAGTTCGATGAAGAGCGATTAAACCAACTTTTGCACGAAAATTCTCGTCAAACGACAAGGGAACTGGCAGAGAAAATGGAATGCTCCCGCACTACTATAGAGAAGCATCTTCACTCAATGGGAAAGGTTCAGAAGTATGGAGCATGGGTTCCGTATGCTTTAAGTAACAACAAACAAAAATCAACGAGCCACAATCTCCGCTGGTTTGCTTGCTCGTCACCGCTCAACTCATGAATACAAGCAACGATTTCTTTACCGAATCGTTACTTGCGATGAAAAATGGTACCTGTACATCAATATGAAGCAGCGTAAGGAATGGATTAGCCCCGGTAAACAAGCGATACCGCGCGTGAAACAAGATCTTTATCCGCGTAAAACGATGTTGTGCGTCTGGTAGGACTGGGAAGGGATAATCCATTACGAATTGCTTGAACGGAACCAAGCGGTCAACGCGAACTCTATGTTCAACAGATGGAACGACTCAACACAGCTGTTCAAGAGAAAAGACCTAATCGGCAGCATGGAGTTCTTCTGCTGCACGACAACGCCCGCCCTCATATCGCCAATATGACCAAGGAAGCCACTCAAACGCATGGCTGGGAAGTGCTGCCACACTCGCCACACTCTTCTGATTTGGCACCAACGGATTTCCACCTCTTTCGATCTCTTTCAAATGCTATGCGCGGAGTTTCGTTCAATACTGATGCAGAATTGAGAGCTTGGTTGGATCAATTTTTCGAGTCGTAATCGGGTGATTTCTACCAACGAGGTATTGAAAACTTGTTGGACGTTGGGAAGAAGTTGTAAGCAACAAAGGTGAATACATTATTGATTAATTAGCTGTTATTTTTTTTATCAAACCTTTTAAAATATTTAAATTTAAAAAAACGGCGGGAACTTAGGTCCCAACCCAATTTATATATATGTATTTACATACATATGTACATATGTGTGTGTATACGTATGTATGTATATCTATATGTATATATAACATAGAGGCGACACACACAGGCAGTCGCGCACCCACCCACATGCACACGTACACGCACACACACGTACGCGCGCACACACACACACAAACACACACGCACGCACACACATACATATATGAAACTCGTACGGAGATACGTTCGACTTATCAAAGCCACAATCTCGCCCATCGAAAACTTCGCTTCGGTGGTCTTTAAAGAACCTAAAAATAGGAATCGTTTTCCTTACACGCACGCGCACTCCGCGAACAAACAAACAGGCGCGCACGTATATACGCACACGAGCCTTTACATAAGTACTCACTTTCACGTGCATACACAAATACACACACACACGCACACACACACACACACACTCATGCATAGGTGATGGACTTAATGCCTCTCCGGTATTAATGCTATCATCCTCATCCTTGAAAGTGTTTGACGGACTTTACTCTGTTGAAATCCGTGGACTTCAGTTCGGAAAATAACTTCCTGTCCTCACAACTGTGTCGGAGGTCATGGAGAACGGGCTTATGACACTTTTCTAATTCCTCTGTAAAATAAAGAAAGGGCATGCGCAAATGTGGCTCTCTATGATAAGAAGTTTGTTTCCCAGCCACACGGTTCCGGGTTCAGTGTGGCAACTTGATCGAGTATCCTCTACTATTGCCTTAAGGCCGCCCAAGGCCTTGAGTGGATTTGGTAGACGGAAACTGAAAGAAGGCCATCGTATGTGTGTGTGTCTATGTGTGTCTGTGTGTGTTTTCCACACCGCTTGACAACTGGTGTTGGTGTATTTAAGTCCCCATAACTTAGCGGTTCGGCATAAGAGACAGATAGCATAAGTACTGGGGTGGGTCAATTTGTTCGGCTAAAATTTCCCAAGGCGGTGGTGCTCCAGCATGGCAACAGACTAATGACTGAAATAAGCAAAACGATAAAAGATTAAAGATACACATATACATGAATGTACTTAAATGCGCGTGAGTGTTTGGAAACACACACGACAAAGGCAAACGAAATACTTGCAAAGATAATATACTTGCGAGTTATTTTAAGGTTCTATCGTAGTTCTTGATGTTGTTCTTGTTGTTTATCTCCAGTCCAAACCTGATAGAACAAGCCTTATAGTTAAGCATATTCCATCCAAAAACATACGTTCATTTTTATCTTGTTTGTTGTTTTTCTGTTTTCCTTTTGGTGGAATACCTAGAATTACGCTATCTTGTGCATGCCCTTCCATCTTTCTAAGACGGCAGTTAGCGAGTTGAGGGAAATTTGGTTTTCTATTTCTAGAAAGGCGAGAGACAAGAGAGGTTCCATTGTAAACATAAGTGTGTATTGGTGTGACTGTGTTACTATGTGTTTGTATGTCATAAAGCTGGTTACGCATCTGCAAACTGGATGTATTTAAAGAACACAGGCAGGAGTCAATTGCTTGCTAAGCCCTACCAAGGTACCCAGCCCCCTTTGATAGCATATAGTTTTACTAGAGAACAACTGCGCAATAATTATTGCTACAGTTGTCTTCAGAGGAGGGGCAAGAAACAACGAACTGAAGAACTTACAATCATAGTGTATGTCACTTTTCTTCATATTTTTCTCGTATTTTCACAAAGGGGGCGGCATTGTCCCCGTACCAAAGAATTTGTTTAAGCCATTGAAATTTAGCCCGGGCCACTTTAGTTTTTACACGTATACACATTGCCTCACTCGCTCATATACTCACACACTCACTCGTAGACACACTCATTCACACACACACACACCACACACACACACACACACACACTCATGCATAGGTGATGGACTTAATGCCTCTCCGGTATTAATGCTATCATCCTCATCCTTGAAAGTGTTTGACGGACTTTACTCTGTTGAAATCCGTGGACTTCAGTTCGGAAAATAACTTCCTGTCCTCACAACTGTGTCGGAGGTCATGGAGAACGGGCTTATGACACTTTTCTAATTCCTCTGTAAAATAAAGAAAGGGCATGCGCAAATGTGGCTCTCTATGATAAGAAGTTTGTTTCCCAGCCACACGGTTCCGGGTTCAGTGTGGCAACTTGATCGAGTATCCTCTACTATTGCCTTAAGGCCGCCCAAGGCCTTGAGTGGATTTGGTAGACGGAAACTGAAAGAGGGCCATCGTATGTGTGTGTGTCTATGTGTGTCTGTGTGTGTTTTCCACACCGCTTGACAACTGGTGTTGGTGTATTTAAGTCCCCATAACTTAGCGGTTCGGCATAAGAGACAGATAGCATAAGTACTGGGGTGGGTCAATTTGTTCGGCTAAAATTTCCCAAGGCGGTGGTGCTCCAGCATGGCAACAGACTAATGACTGAAATAAGCAAAACGATAAAAGATTAAAGATACACATATACATGAATGTACTTAAATGCGCGTGAGTGTTTGGAAACACACACGACAAAGGCAAACGAAATACTTGCAAAGATAATATACTTGCGAGTTATTTTAAGGTTCTATCGTAGTTCTTGATGTTGTTCTTGTTGTTTATCTCCAGTCCAAACCTGATAGAACAAGCCTTATAGTTAAGCATATTCCATCCAAAAACATACGTTCATTTTTATCTTGTTTGTTGTTTTTCTGTTTTCCTTTTGGTGGAATACCTAGAATTACGCTATCTTGTGCATGCCCTTCCATCTTTCTAAGACGGCAGTTAGCGAGTTGAGGGAAATTTGGTTTTCTATTCTAGAAAGGCGAGAGACAAGAGAGGTTCCATTGTAAACATAAGTGTGTATTGGTGTGACTGTGTTACTATGTGTTTGTATGTCATAAAGCTGGTTACGCATCTGCAAACTGGATGTATTTAAAGAACACAGGCAGGAGTCAATTGCTTGCTAAGCCCTACCAGGTACCCAGCCCCCTTTGATAGCATATAGTTTTACTAGAGAACAACTGCGCAATAATTATTGCTACAGTTGTCTTCAGAGGAGGGGCAAGAAACAACGAACTGAAGAACTTACAATCATAGTGTATGTCACTTTTCTTCATATTTTTCTCGTATTTTCACAAAGGGGGCGGCATTGTCCCCGTTACCAAAGAATTTGTTTAAGCCATTGAAATTTAGCCCGGGCCACTTTAGTTTTTACACGTATACACATTGCCTCACTCGCTCATATACTCACACACTCACTCGTAGACACACTCATTCACACACACACAACACACACACACACACACACACACAAATATGCAAATACATGCATATATGTACAGATATATCAGACCTTCACACGCATACGCATACGCATACACACGAAAACACTGGGAGCGTATGTATGCGTGTGTGGGGGGGGGGCTTGTGTGCGTATGTTTGTGTGTGTGTGTGTGTGTGTGTTTTTGAGTGTGTGATATGTAAATGCATGCGCAGTAAATACATATCGAAGAGCTTATTTAGAAGTTAAATATCGAAGTTACAATCTTGTTATGGCGAGTTTTCGATGCCAAAGAACATTTGTGGAAGCAAAAGTTAATTAAAATTCGGATCAAAAACACGCGAGAACCACGTGACATTCTAGAAACTGAGGTGTGGTGACTTCAAAATACTTGTTTCTCTTCATGCTTCAGTTTTATAGCAGAAGGCAAACCGGTAGAATTTGACCCTGCAAGTACATATATTTTTTTTAAATAGCCGAATAAAAATAAGCTTTATACCGTTCTCAGAGAAGAACTAACATTATCTGTGGTGGGTTTTGTGTATGAAGTAACTGGAACAGAATAAGAACCCTCATCACATTTAGTTAAATAAATGGCGGCTCGAATGCATGTCGTCTGTTTTCGAGATATGAAACGACAGACGAGAAGTTTTGTCTTGATGTAACTATTCTTAAATTCAGAAGAGCTTCCCTCATTAATTGTTTAGTGAGAATTTCGACTTAAATGTTTACCAGGATAGTTCGAAAAGAGGGAGTTAATATGTGTTTCATGAAACGCATGGCATTAATAACAATATGTAGCATTTTTACGTTTCAGTCGGAACTATCTTCAAATATTCCGACTGTGTTTATGATTTTTAACATAATCCATCTGTCAAAAGTAAACGCTTTATTTCATCAGATGTTTCCTGTTATCTTTTTTAGCATCCAGTCTCTAATAACAAAACCCATCCTTTTTCCATCCCACCCCTTCAGGTATTGAAAGAATTATTCCGTCATTATTAACGGGATTGCCTACCACATTAAGCGAAATAACCGATCTGGTATCCGCCCGACCAACAACTGTCTTCTGAGATTACAGTTCATTCTTGTATTTATTCCATTCATTTTTAGGACAGTTACATTTCAGCTGCGTGCGTGTGTATGCTTGTGCGTATGTACGTATGTATGTTATAATTATAAATATTATTATTATTATTATTATTATTATTATTATTATTATTATTATTATTATTATTATTATTATTATTATTCTGAAGGCGAGGAGCTGGCAGAATCGTTAGCACACCGGACGAAATGCTTAGCGGTATTTCGTCCGTCTTAAAGACGTTCTTAATTCAAATTTGACATTGCCTTTCATCCTTTCGGGGTCGATAAATTAAGTACCAGTTACACACTGGAGTTGATGTAATCGACTGGTTCCCCTCCCACCAAATTTCAGGTTTTCAACCTAAAATAGAAAGGATTATTATTACTATTATTATTACTATTATTATTATTATCATTATTATATTATTATTATTATATTATTATTATTATTATTATTATTACTATTATTATTATTATTATTATTATTATTATTATATTATATTATTATCATTATTATCATCATCATTATTATCATTTCCCTTAGGTATAGCGATCCTATTAAGCGTCGGTCGAGTACAGAGAAGTAATAAGAAATTGAAATACCAAAGGAAAAGAAATTACTTCATGAAATCCATTAACTTACAGATGTTTCTGCTATAAGATGCAATGCATTCATAGGTGAACGCTTATGCGTCACCCTATAGCTTTATCGGAGCTTCAAACATGAAGTACAATTATACTTGGGAAAACATTTACACACACACACACACATTCTTTTATTTTTATATTCTTTAACTTGCTTCAGTCAAGTGACTGCGGCCATGCTAGAACACTGTCTTAAAGGGTTTTAGTCGAAGAAATCGATCCCCGGTTTTATTCTTTGTAAACCTAGTACTTATTCTATCGATCTTTTATGCCGAACCACGAAGTTACGAGAATGTAAACACACCAGCATCGGTTGTCAAGTGATGGTGGGGAGTAAACACCTCCCCCCCACACACACACATAAGATCCAAGGATCGAGGTGTTGGAAGAAAATTAGCTTCAAGCAATCTTTAGTAAATATAAAAAACCAACTTTCAGGAACAATATTTGTTTACTGAGACTGAAGGATGTGGATTTTTTTTTCGTACCAATGTACGATAAAGTGAAAAAAGTTCTTTTTATATTTCGAAGTAGGCTACCAGGGTTCCCGGGTATGCAAATAAGAATCCAAGAGTTAAGGAATGGAAAAGATAAGATCCGAGCTACATGTGTTTCACAGTGGTAAATATCCAAGTGAGGGTTAAACCGCAGGCAACTATTCAGGCCAAGGATATCGTGATTAAACGGGAGTTTACATTGTTGCAAGGAGGTACATGTTAACACACGGAAGATTCATATACAATCTGAGATTCTGCTCGCTATGAAACATATGTAGCCCCAATCTTATCTACTCCATTCCTTAACTCTTGTGTGTGTGTGTGTGTATATATATATTATATATATATATATATATATATATATATATTTGTTTTTATATAAATACCGGAGTAAACACATATATGTGAAACAAGGTGGAAAAAAAGAGTACTCAAATACCAGAGGTAGAGTAATATGATTTATTAAAAGCAGCAGAAAGTCACAAAAACTGTTACTCAGAGTTTCACGACAGGCTTCTTTCAGTTTCCGTCTACCAAATACACTCACTACAATAGTCTCGACCCAAGACTATAGTAGAAGACACTTGCCGAAGGTTCCATGCAGTGGGTTTGAACCCGGAACCATGTGGTTGAGAAGCAAGCTTCTAACCACACAGCCAACCCTGTCCCTAAATATACATATATATATATTTAGGAGCATATATATATATATATATATATATATATGTATGTATGTAAGTATATGCGCGTGCGAGCACACACACACACACACACAGAGAAAAGCATTCCGTAGAGAAAAAGTCCCTTCCCCGCAAAGGTGGAATAAGATAAAATTTAGGTGAAAGGGATAAGTCCATTACATCGACTGATACTTTATGTTATCGACCTTGAAAGGATGAAAGGCAAAGCTGACATAGGCGAGATTCGAACTAAGAACGTAAAGAATCGAAGGCAATCCTGGTAAGCGGTTTCTGCAGCTCGACCTATTTCAGTAATGACAACGATTATTTCTTACTGAAGCATTATCCTACAGAGAGAAGAGAGTGTAAGACTACGTGATGTTCATGTTTTTCTGCGTCAAGGTAAGTAGAATGGGTTTCAAACAAAACGCGTTAACAACGTTGCTAAAACTTCAAAAGCCTGTTGTTTTTATCAACAACAACTAGGATATACCGTCGTGATTATCACATCATCAGCAGACGACACATAAGCTTACACAGTTATCGTTCTTGAAATTCTCACTTCTATCGTCTCCTATCTTTGTTAACTCGCTGTTCGCAGCTTCTCAGCATAAGCTGGCCTGTGTAAAAATCAACGTTATGTAGAATATCCATGAGGCCATATATGGCCAGCGTTTACCCCCAGCCATCTACTTGTTCTACTCAGTGCCTGGTATTCAAATGTAATCCGAGAAAACATACTGTCGGTCTATTTGAGAACTCGTAAAGAATGTGCGGGTACTTTTTGTTGATTTTCTCTTTCCTTTTTTTTTTCTTCTTACGACTTGCTGCTTCACTGCTGCTGCTGCTGCTAATGCTGCTGCTTCACTGCTGCTACTGCACAGGAAACTATAACAAAACAAGAGAGTGAGAGAAAATAAATGAATAAATAAATAAATAAATATATAAATAATAACGATGGTTAGTAACCTAGATGCTTGCATCTGTGTTTAAGAACCGTAAATATTTCTCCGTCTATAGAAACCACCTCCACACTTGTAAGTATATTGAAGTAACTTGTTATTGGAGAATATGATTAGTGTGTGTGTGTATGCACACACACATGTACATACAGATATACATATATAACAAATGACAAAGAGAAAATTGAATATATGTGCTGTATATGTGCGTGTGTGTTTGTGTGTGTATATATGCATGTATGTATATTATTAAATTATGGTCTATGATGCGGGCAAAATAACAAGAGAGACAGACATATAGGTAGACAGATAGACTGACAGGCAGACAGATTGATAACGGGACGCAAATTGGGGAGAAAGAGGAATTTTATTTCTGATTGTTTTTATTGGGGATTTTCCTGGACAATACAGAAAGGTATTCATTACAGAGCATTTTCTTTAATTAACACATCTTTTGTTTTGACTTAACGTAATCCCAATCTTACCAACTGCGACAGAATCGGATTGACCTCAATATAATACTGGTACCCATTTGATTTCCACTGGAAAGTGTGGATGAAAAGTAGAATCGATCCCACAACGTAAAGGGATGAACTTAAACACCCTAAGGCATTTGCTGTCATTGTTATCGATTCTCGGCCGCAATTTACCAGGATTTTGGAACCATTATCGATCGATGAAAACAATCAAGATGAAATAGTTAGTTGTGTCTAGTTCTGTAGACTAATGTTCCGAGATTAAATCTTCCGATATTAAATTCTCCGAGATTCAATTTTGAATATGAATTCTTTCGAGATCGGTAGTTCAAACACCAGTGATATATTCCATCGACAATACAGTCACACTGCAAAGGCTAAGCTTACTCTAAGTTAACAGACTACGGTTTTGGAACATTCAAATCAAAGATGGGGGAATTTGTTGTACGAGTTAGGGAGGACTCCAAGTATGTAAGATACTGTGGAAGCCCATATGTGCTTTCAAAATAGTGAATCTTACAATTAATTTGTAAAATTCATACAATTTTATGAGTTTTGCGAATACATAGGTATCCAAAATATATCAAATTACTATTCTGGTTATAAGGTTTAAAACTATATTTTTCACTCATAATTTTTAGTGAAATGTATCATACTCCTAAAAAACGAAGTTGGATAGATGTTAGCTTCTTGGAGATTCATATCGACAAAACAGTTTCAAAACTAGCTTGAAGTTATTTCATTTTGTTTGTGCAGCTAATCGTAACTAGTGTAATTTGGGAAGGCATAAACACCACCACTAACTATTTCTCTTTCTCTTGAAACTGATAGGCCCGTGTGCTTAATATATTAGACTTTAGATGCTACTATGCGGTTGCTCAACCTGCTAGAAACAACAGCCTAGTAATCTTAAATAAGGTGAGAACACATTAGATAATGTGGTCCTATGTATAGCTAAAGAGACCAATATTTTTATGATGGTTAGATATATAGTTCACGATACAGTAGGCAATACGTCACTGTCAGTATAAATTGAAATGATTTCTAACCTAAGCACAAAGCTACAAATTGACTGGAATTTAGTCGATTTAGTTTATTTAGTACTCATTTTATAAACCCCTGTAAAGATAAACGCCAAAGTCAACCCTGGAAGATTTTAAAATGAGGGCATAAAAAAAGCGTTATAAAGTTATAACAACGGCTTTCGTTTTTTATCTACCATTCAATGTTCCCTAATATTACAATTTACAAAGTATTTATATATGTATTTATTTAGTCGTCTATATATAAATAGATTAATGATTTGATTTTGAAAATGTAAAGATATTGATTTAATCTAGAGAATGTTTGTTTCAAACATTGACCATTATCCGAATTCTTCCCAAATCCCAGAAGACTCCCATGAGAAATGATACTTATCTCTTCTAGCTTGAATGCACGAAGTGGATTAGTGTATAATTCTTAGTTAGGGCACCAAACTATCGCAAGACATATAAACGGAGGGTCTGTTACCTGTTCCCGGTTAGCTGACCCGAAACAATTTAAAGTGAAAACTTGCTCAGAATTGAACCGTAAGACTAGCACTGAAATTGAACATAGTATTGCGCACATCCGGCCACCTTTAATATTATTCTAATTAATTTATTATACTTCATACTGGTTCTTAATCGTTTCCTATCGGTTTACCTGTATTGGCATTTTCCAGTTTTGGCAAAGATGTGTGAAATAGAAACGTAACAATAAACGATCTCGAAGCAGTGGGCATAAGCAATGCACTTCAAGCGTATTATAGTCGATCTTTATGAACTGGGGTGTACTGAGGTGCAATGAGGCGCATAACATCATTATGCAGAGGGCAAAAGCAATGTAATTTAAGAATATTATTTCCAAAATTTGTGCACTCAGGTGCATACAGGTGCATGAAATCTTTGTGTACTAGACATGAGCAAGGTAACTTAAGTGAATTAGTTATAATCAGAAACTGAAAGAAGACTGGACATAGACAAGCTGTAAACTAACTCATTACTATCCATTGGAAGGCCACAAATTTATAAGTCACAGAAATGAGATTGTTCTTTTCTCGGTAATATTTTTTTCGAACTTTTGTTCAAAACCAGCAAATTTGAAGGGAGAGAAAGTCGATTACATCGACCTCAATGTCCAGCTGGTACTTATTTTATCAATACCAAAAGGATGAAAGAGGAAGTCGACCCCCGGCGGCATTTGAACCCAGAACGTAGAGACGGACGAAATGCCGCCTGTTTTTCGGGATAATGCAAACAAAAGTGTTAATATTACCCAGAAAGAAAGCAGCGAGCTTGTAGGATCGTTCGCCACTTTCTTTTGGGGTAATAAGTAACAAAGCATTTCTCCTAAGTCGACTTCGCCTTTCATCCTTTCGGGGTCGATAAAATAAGGACCAGTTGAGCACCGGATTCAATGTAATTGACTAACTCCTTCCACAGCAATTGCTCACCTTGTGCCAAAATCTGAAACGAATATAAACCAAGCATACACGAAACACAGCTGCTGCGACTGAGATTCGAGACTGATTCAAGCTCTGAGTTTGCTATAAAGCAGCTTATCTTTAGCTCTATGTTGTCCTCCAATAATAATTATTGATTAAATTTATTTCATATAAAGAGACCATAATAATTCGTTCCTACTTTGCTTGTTAGTTACGTGAAATCTCTCCAACGAAGAATTTAAAGTGGGTCACATCCTCTAATGGCCGTAATTGCTTAAACATAAACACCAAACTTGAAATCTACCCATCCCTAAAGAAGGATGCAATTGTGTGAGGGTCAGGTTCCAAATAGAACCTTGGCGAGATTCGAACTCAGTATGTAAAGAGCGTGACTAATTAAACCAGGCAAACGAATTCGCGTAATGTGTCTTTCCTGAGAGCTGTTAACAGCGCACGTGGCGCGAACTGGCTACAACTATGAATGGAAACCGGATCGTGGATTTAGATCCTAACGTGTTTTCATTTTGCTCTACAGCAGAGAGGTCGGAACATTCCGCCCGCGACAATATTTAGTCCGACCTGCAGTTCAGTTTTATATTTAAAAAAAAAAATGATTTTTTAATTCTAAAATACTCTGCAAGATATATATCACAAGCATATGTTCAGAATCGGAGCCCGACTGAAGCCGTGATGAACACATGTTCTGATTACTTGAATGAATGCTCCTTAGGGAATCGTTTGATACTTAATAGGATTGTACATACATACATACATACATACATACATACATACATACATACATACACACACACATGCATGCATACATACATACATACACATACATGCATGCATACACACACATACACATGCATGCATACATACACACATACACACACATATATATATACATATATATAGATATCCATCCATCTATCCATCCGTACATACATACATACACACAGATATATATATATATGCACATCCATCCATGCATACATACTTACAGGTATACATAAGCATACGTACACACAGACATATATATACATCCGTTCTTAATATATATATATGTATACTTATATTCATTCACATATATACATACACACGCACACACACACTCTCTCTCTCACACACACACACACCCTCATACATATACATACACACGTATACTCCATGTATAAGATTTTCTCACTTTTCTCTCGCTAAACTCTGCTAACTCTTCATATTCATCCCCATTTTTCTGTTCTAATATACAGTGAACTCTTATCTTTACTTCATACATAAGATTTTTAGGAATTATTGTCGCTATCCGGTCCCACGAGATATTGTTCATGCTTCAATTCGGCCCGCAAAGGTAAGCTAGTCAACAGTTTTCAACAAAAGAGGCGGTGTTCAAAGATAAGTAAAATACGATGTATCTAAAGTATATCTTAATTTAAAAGGTGGAGTAAGCTTATAGATTTACCTGGAATAGATAAATTTTGAATTAGTTCAAACATGCAATAATCCAGACATTAAAATATGCAAACCAGTTGAGTTGGCAAGTTTGTCGGGCAGAAACCTCTTTAGACTTTTGTTTCTATAGCAACGTTATCACGCGTAATAGTGGTGGTGGGGAATTAATTTTCCATAACCAGGAAGCACCTCTCTTTAATGATGTTACCATCTGCGATTGGTTAATTGCAATTGCCATGGCAACAACAGCAGCAGCAGTAGTAACAACGACAACAACAAATAAAAAAAAGAAGAAAAGCGAAAACGAAACAACAGCGCGAATAAATGCAACTGGAACTTCTGTTATATCACTAATGAATTCGAAAAACAGCCTCGTCGAAAACTGTTGTAATAATAATAATAATAATAATAATAATAATAACAATAATGATAATAATAATAATAATAATAATAATAATAATAATAATAATAATAATAATAATAATAATAATAATAGAAACAATAGCCAGAGAATCCAGAGAATAGTTAGAAGGTAACTGCTAATATCAAACTGATAAGTATTCCTAAAGGATGTAAAATTTATTTCTAGTCAATCTGAAATACCAGCAGCCAAATATGGCGTCCCTGTTGGATCTATTCCCGGCGATGACGTCACCGGCAGGAGTCTATTCCACAGCATCTCTGCTTCCAACCTGAATGGGGCGGTAATATTATACTCCTCCTTCCCTGTATTCTGTTATATAAAGAGGAATTCATCTTGATATTCACTTCGTATGAAACTAGTTCGTATCAAAAGTAAGAAGCTACCATAATGCTTATATGAATTAATAACATCAAGTTTGTAGAGAGAGGCAAGGTTAAAACTGTATGGCATTGATACATTTCGAAAAGGTGTTATTAGAGGGCATCAATGCAACGAGCAGGCAGAACCGTAACCGAACCGGACAAAATGCTAACTGGAATTTCTCTCAGCTATTTACGTTCTGAGTTCAAATTCCGCCGAGGTCAACTTTGCCTTTCATCTTTTCGGAATCGATAAAATAAAAACTAGTTGAGCAGGGCGGTCGATGTAATCAATAGCCCCCTACACCAAATTTTCAGGCCTTGTGCCTATTGTACAAAGAATTATTAAGGAGCATAACTGTAGGGCACTTTCCATATATCATAGAAAGTGCTACTCAAAGTACAACTTTCCTCGTTTATCACGGGCGTTTGGTTTCTTCTCAAAACAGAAATAGATGAATCAGTAGTAAATGAATCATCTCTGTGCACTTTGTAAATGGAACAAATGATAGATTCATTAACACCAATCTCAGCCCACAGCAGTGAGGCTTCCACCGTTGCATATTTCTCTGATCATCTCTACCTTTTTTTCTATAGAGAATACACACGTCAATGCCATTTGCTAGAAACGGACACCTTTGTATTGTCTCTGTTCATTGGTCCCAAATTGATGAGTTCAAGTATGTAAATCCGGATCAAAAACACTCAACTTTGCAGCACGGTGATGTAAACACAAACGACAGTTGGTGCCTTGTGGATAGCTGAGCATTGTGGGTGATGGCTAGGGCACGTATTTGCGGTACAAGCAGAATCTTCGACTGATCATTAGCCCATGTTATCACAGATCAATCCGTGATAAACACAACGTATTCCACAATTGAACGTACTGTGTTATCCCCCAGGTCAGAGATAAATGAAGATACGTGTACTGGGGCTCGATTTAATTAATAGTGCCTTCATTCCCAAAATGAGAAGCCATGTACCGATATTAGATATCAGTATTTACAAACGGCAACAATAAAAAACAAAGGGTATGTATGTTAATGTGCGTAGGCATTTAAGGCCTTTCATAAGAGAATAGAAGGAAATTGGAAAGAACAGCGGGGCACCCTACATGAACGGTTCTGTAAACGAACAAATCGAATAACGAAGGGTTTTTCTGAAGAAAATTAAAGTAACATAACAAGCTGAAATTTGTTCAACGAACTATGAGCAGATTAACAGGCATTTAAGCAACAGGGATCCCATTCGTTTATCAATTTGAAATTTGAACAATACGCAATACATGTGTATAAGTACTGGGAGAGCATATACGAATGGTACGCGTGTGCGTGTATATGTGTCTGCTGTTTACTTAGACGCAGCAAATGAATTTAGCTCAAATGCTGGGATTTCATTGGTTAAAATTCTAAGAATTAAACTACGTAAAAGTTACAAAATACAATTTTCTCAAAAAAACTAGTTGAAATTAATGTTTTCTTTTGACACATTCTACCAGTATACGAAGTTTCAAATTATTTAGTTAAGTAGAAATTCTGTCCATCTTTTAGAAAAGATCCTGGTACGCTAAATGAAAATCCTGTATAGCGAACAGCTTTTCTGAACAAAATTATATTCACCCAACGAGTAGAGCACGCGCGCATATAAGTAGATAGGAGAGCGTGTACAAACGGTTCGTTAACGTCCGTCCATGCGTTTCATGTAGCTTGTTTATTTTCGTATTATATATATATATATATAGAGAGAGAGAGAAGATGATAATGTTTCTCATATTTTTGCAAAAAACATAACCATCACTCGACCGACGCAAAATAAAGAGGAAAAAGCGCGCGTACACACACACGCGCGCGCGCACACGCACGCACACACACACACACACACAAACATACACGCACACACACATACACACCACGCCACATCCATACGTATACATTTACGTATTTGATGGAGGAATTACAACCGTGTTTCGCGGTCTGCTACTATAGGATCCAGTTAGCTCAAGACATCATCAGGAGGAACCACGTCCGGTTTCGGCCCCTACTCCTCTACCGTTTTGACGTGCCCCCCCCCACTTTCGGAGGTGTCTTCAGCTCTGGTGTTGGGTGCATGTCTTCTTTCTTCTTTTTTCTTCTGTTCCCTGGCCTCTTCGATGTATCGTCAGCGAGTGTCAGCCGGTGACTGACTGACTTGTCAAGATGGACAAATAAACATAATCTCATGCCTTTATGTGAAGTTTGGATGTAGCTTGGAACGGATTACCCTTATTTTTACATATAATTCAATTACTCACGTAAAGAATAATTTGGTTAACGAACAGGACTCCAGAACCTATTTAGAGACGTCATGAAATAAACAAGATCAGGCAAAACAGAAAGCACTTCCTAACGATCTATTTAAAGGTTTTACAATCTGTTTTCGGCTTCCGATAATAGGATTTGTCTTAAACATTAAACAACTAATTTTTACCCCTCAACAGACCTTTTATATCTTTCTACATAAGAGTGAGTAACTCTATCTGATATAAATCCACTTCTAACTGACTTAATTATTTTCGGTGGACTGAGATAATATATGTGGTTACTTTTACTGAACAGATTGCAATTTTGCAACGGGGTCCGCCTGTTCCTTCTTGCTTAAATCGGCAACACCCTTCAGGGAAGAAAGCCGTCCATGTGACGTAAATCAGTTTTAGCGCTCTCGTGTCAAATATAATCAGATGTCAACTATACTCCCTGTGTTCGTTATCGTCACACCACTTTCATCTTTTGTCAGGACAAAGCGTATCAGTATCACTTAGATCTGGTTAAGGCTATTTCTCGTGTGCCATTTCCACAAGATAACCGAATAGATAGACAAAAACAAAAACAAAAAAGGAAAGAAATTCAAACAAAATGGAAGGCAAATTAACGTTATCGTCAACAGAGAATATTCTGTCCATTAACCTTTGATGTTATTGTCATCGTTATGCCTGTTATCAATGTCAGCAGAAGTCTTTGACTAACTTATACTGTAGTATCAGGTTTAGGCCTGCTGGATAATAGTTTTCCTTTTAGTTCTAGCTTTAGTACAATGTATTCCTTGGACGCTTCTTTGTTATAGGAAATAATATTGAATACATCTATACATACATACATGTATTCACCCACGCGCGCGTACGCACATTGTATACACAACTGAGACAGTATTGAATTAAAACAGCCATCTTTGTATAATACTTAATGTATGTACACTATCAATAGGCCAGTTTACCGCAATATATGCCCTGTTATAACATCTTTTATGGATGTGCTGTGTTTAAAAGTACAATAAATATCAGAGAGAAACGAAAACTCGTCTCAGCAGAGGCCAGCATGTGCACCAAATGTAATTCGGCTTCTATTCACTTTACTAGAGGCAACGGATTCTTATCCGAGCATATGGCTAGTAAAGAGTATATGCCATTGAAAAAGACCAAAAGGCTGAAATGCATCTGATACTCTTGCTGGCAGCTGCTGAGACAAATTGCACCCTCTCTCTCTCTCTCCCTCTGATAGAAAATCCTTAAAAGATCTTATCTCACATCAAATACTGCAGTAACTAGCCTATAGATAGTGACTATACATTTATTATGATATACAGAGGGCGGATCTTTTCCTTTTGAACGGCACTTTGTAACATAATTTCTAGGTAACTAAATAGTTTTAAACTTCGTATACTGGTAGAATGTGTTTATAAAACATCATTTTCTCTTGGCTTTTTTGAGAAAATTCTATATGTTGTAACATATTTAGTCTTTAATTTCGAGCATTTCGGCAATTTTCATTTGACACCGCTAGAAAAAATCCCATTTTCCGTAGCGGTGTCGTATGAAATTGTCACCCATAATTATAACCCTAGTATCGATCTATTGCATTTCAATCTATTTTAGATTTAGAGTTAAAGTTAGGGTTGGTTAGGGTTAGGGTTAGGGGTGGGGGAAGGGTATCTTTTTTCTTCACAAATGTAAATAAACCCAATCTGTTTCTTAAAGGAGGGACATAGTTATTATGCACAGAATGTTATTTACCTAAATGGACGCCAGTGATTGGTTAAAATTGCCGAAATGCTCGAAATTAAAGACTAAATATATTACAACATAGAATTTTCTCAAAAAAGCCAAGAGAAAATGATGTTTTATAAACACATTCTACCAGTATACGAAGTTTAACACTTTTTAGTTACCTAGAAATTATGTTACAAAGTGCCGTTCAAAAGGAAAAGATCCCAGAGGACTAGAATCAAATAATAATGATGATGATGATGATGATGATGATGATAATAATAATAATAATAATAATAATAATAATAATAATAATAATAATAATAATAATAATAATAATAATGTCAAAAAAGTCAGCGTCGAATCAGTGACGCTAAATAGGTCAAAAAGTCAGCGTCGAATCAGTGACGCTAAATAGATGAGGCCAGAACGTTTATGCCGAAACGTCTTTTATCCGAAGAAATAGAAGTATATGTTTGTTTGAGTATAAATACGTGCTTGTTTGTGAGTTTGTCTAAACAATATTAAACATGATATAAAATTTTATCTTTAAAAACATCAATTTTAGATCGCAGAAATACAACAAATTTCCTGACTGTCTTCCTTAGATTAATGTCCGACAATGAAATTCGATATTTCACTTACTGAGCGTTTAAATGCTTCTAGCCACATGTTTAAGTCATAGAATCTGCAGAGCTTCTAGTCAAAATTCTCGTTTATTCCGCCGCTGCCATTTCGAGATCTAGTTTTTGGAGCACTCTCAGAAATTATCTCCAGAGCAAAAAGACGAAGAAAAATGAAAAAATACCAACATTATATGAGCAATTCGAGACAGACCACCAACGTTTAGAGATTTGCAAAGTTTTCTGCAAACTTTGTTTTACAGGAAAAGAAAATAAACTTTGCACTACTCACCATTCTACATAAGCTCTCATAATAATAATAATAATAATAATAATGATAATAATAATAATAATAATAATAATGATAATAATAATAATAATGTTTTCTTTAATAACCACCACAAGTGTTTGCGAAAACATCGAAACTTAATAATAAAACCAAATGAGTATCAATGTGCCTCAACACGCTCGATTTTTTTTTTATGAATTTTAACGAAGGAAGTCTGATGCATTGTAAAAGGCATTCGACGTCATTTATCACGTGACCGCCTTTTGACGCTAGGTGCCCTTTAAACGTTATCCATTGATCGTACCAGTTTAATCACCAGTACAATCTGCAAAACCAAGCTGGTTGCATGATACTGCATTAGGTAAGCGTTTATATGATAACACAGGTTAACATCCACATTTAAATTAGCATACGCGTAGTTATACAGTCAAATAAATACATACATACATACATACATACATACATACATACATACATACATACATACATACATACATACAAACAAACATAATACATACATACATACATACATACATACATACATACAAATACATGGGCTGTCATAAGTAATCAGCGAAACAATATATACATATATATATATGTATGTATGTATGTATGCATGGATGCATGCAATTTATATATGTATATGTATGTATATGTGTGTATATATTATATGTATGTATATGTGAGTGTGTATGTGTGCCTATATGTATATATATATATATATATATATATATATATATATATATATATATATATGCATGCATGTATGTATGTATATATGTAATATATATTCACCCACTTACAACTTACACCTTCACATATATATAGAAAGCTAAAGGGAATAAGGGACAGAGAGGGAGTGTAGGGGGAGAGATAATACGCGCGTGCAAGCGAGAGAGAGAGAGAGAGAGAGAGAGAGAAGTACTTATGCGCGTTGATGTGTGTGTATCGGATTGAAAGTTTAATAAAAAAATTAGTTGTGTATATATTGCAACTTCTGCTATAACAGGAAATAGTTGAACTGACATTGAGTATTTCTTTCTTTGTCGTTATTATTTATTTTATTTATTTGTTTATTTTTTCGTTATTAGAAGATAAAGATCTAACGTGAAAATAGCACGAGTGTCTCTCTCTGCACCGTGCTCATAACATTTTTTTTCTTCCACTTATAGAAGTGCTGTTTCTTCTTCTTTCTCCCCCAACTTCTCTTTGACTCACGATTGTTTATAGGATACCGAGCAGAACTGACATGGGAAATGCACCAAATGTTCCTATATTGGGAAGAAGCTGACTTTTTAAAGACGACATTGGAAAAAAAATCTCTCAGAAATGCCGCTTGTATGAAGAACGTATAGATAAGTGTTGGTAGCATGGTATGCTTAATGTAGTGAGTAAAAAAAATAATTGATTATCAGTTAAAATTAGACCTGACGTGAGAAGAAACTTTACTGCTGATGACAACTGTAGGCAGGAAGAGTAAGGGAGAGAATTCAGAAATTTAAATTAATTAAAATTTAAATGGTGATATACAGCGGAAAATGTGCCGGACTTTTCGTAAATATAGTGACAACTCTGAATTCTTTTCAATCTTATTAGACCTCTTCAATACATAGTCTTATAAATAGCAACGAGATCTCAGTATGATACATATATAATTATGACGCGAAACTCTAAAACCCTCTGCTTGACCTTCCCTTCCTTCCTTATCTCTCTCTCTCTTCTCTCTCTCTCTCTCTCTCTCTCACTCCTCCTCATCTCTCTCACAGCCGCTTGTCTTCCTCTATCCCTCTCTCTCTCACTCCTCCTCATCTCTCACACAGCCGGGCGACTACTTCCTTTCGCCTGCGGCCTTCTAACAGTGAACACATGTTCTTCCAGCGCTCTTAAGAATCTTTCCTCGTCTAGGCAAAAAAAGGCCCTCATTGTTTGTTTTCTTGTTTGTTGTTATTCCTTGTACTGTATTTTTTTGTAATTGTATTTTTATTTTGTATTTTATTTTGTAATTTTATTTGTATCGTTTTTACGTCCTGTTTTTGTCACATTTTTTTCTTTCCTTGTTTTTACCCCTCTGCGAAGTAATTTTATTTAATTCTTTCGCAGGAAGGGCTAGTTCGACAAGTCGTGTTCTGTCCTCACCTTCGAAACACGCTGGAGTTGAACTAGGGACAGCTGATGAAGGGGATTTTTCCTTGTGTAGTTTGTCTTGTACTTCGTTTTTTCGTTATTAAAAAAGGTCCGTTTCCATGTTTGTTTTTACGTTTTCGTTTCTCGTTGAGTTCTACGTCCATTTGTGGTGTCCTGTACTCACGTATATATATTTATATATGCATGTATATATACATGTAGATGTAGGTACGTACATATATGTATGTATGTATGCATATATTTTATTTATTACACTATATATATATATATATATATATATATATATATATATATATATATATATATATATATATATATATATATATACATATACACATATTTATTGAGACCCTCTTCGGTCATGAATGACCATGGGATTTCACCCAGAAAGTTACCCTCTGATGCACAAGTTTGGGCAAGATTGTTTATGGAAGACCAGCAGTTGCCCATGCGTACCAGCCTCCCTTCTCCACGCCACTGATGTTAGCCAAGAGAAAGGCAAAGGCCGATACAGCTTGGCACCAGTGATGTCGTAACTCATTTCTACTGCTGAGTGAACTGAAGCAACGTGAAATAAAACATAACACGCAGCCCGGTCCGGAAATCGAAGTCACTACTTCACGATCGTAAGCTCGACGCTCTAACCACAGAGCTATGTGCCTTCACATATATTTATAATATTATATATATATATATTCAAAATGTGACCGCGTGTGTACCGTTGGCGATTTTTTTCCTCTGTCTTCCCTTCTCTGGATCTTTTCTTCTCCTATGTTTCCGACGAAGAGCTCCGCTCGAAACGTTAAACCCTCCTTCTTTCCCTCTTTCCTGCGCGTCTAATAATACTATATTTGTTCCACGTGCTCGCGTTGTTGTGTTTTTTTGTGCTTTCTTGTTTGGATTAACTTTATATATATATATATATACATATAGATAGATAGATAGATAGATAGATAGATAGATAGATAGATAGATAGATAGATAGATAGATAGATAGATAGATAGATATGCCCTTCGCGAGAGAAACGAGCTGAAGAGCGAACTTTCCCCACATATGTTACTCTTATTGTACAGAATATCAGCACCGTGTATGGCTATCCGATTAGTACTTAAGAAGCTATTTCCGATTATTTGAGCCAAAAAACGAACCCTACCTTAAATTCCGAGACCCCTCACACCTACAGCCACCTTTTTTTTCTTTTTTTAGATATTATATATGATTCCGAAAATTTACTCGAAAAAATGTGCATTTGATAATTTAACATAAACCAAGTGAACTATCTACCACAGTATTTAATATACAAGAGAATAGAGAACCAATTGTTGTAGTTATCTGCCTCTCGGGTTCAAGAATGTCGACAAGGAAATATTCTTGCTACATTCTTGCGTGTTTTATCATAGTTAAAGAAATGCTGTTTTACAATCGTTTTGTCACCAGCGGCCAAAGAAACCCGAAGCCGATGGCTATTGGCGACCAAGGCATTATGGGTAAAACAGCTTTTATTGTTATTCTACGTTTGAGCTTATCGTAGATAAAACCTACTTGAGTTCCGCAGCTAATTAAGTGAACTTTGGTTTCGACATTCTATTTTCGGGAACTCAATTTGATATCCTAATGGAATTTTGATGTAAGAATCTTTTCACATCTATGCGAAGTTTTGCGTTGAAATGGTTTACAAACATCTGACTAAACAGAGTATTCTTGTTGAAGAGTCAGTGAAAACTGTTGCGCTTCAGCCTGTTTGGTTTGTGATGACAACTAGTAAAGCAAGCTTCTTGTTGAAATGCCGTAGTGAGTGAGTGAGTGTGTGTTGTGTGTGTGTGTGTGTGTGTGGTTTTGTGTATGTATGTTTGTGTGTGTGTGTACGCGTTTCTTTCTGTCCATGTGCTTGTGTGAATGTATATGCATGTCTTTCTTTCTCTTCTTCTCTCTCTTTCTTGCTCTCTCTCTCTTTCTCTCTGTGAGGGTCTGCGTGTGTGTGTGTGTGAATGTCTGTGTGTATGACTGTGTGTACGCAATTACACACGTATACACGCACACACACACACACACACATACACACACACACGTATGTGTGTAAGTGCATGTCTTCTCCTTTCTCTTTCACTTTCTCCCTCTGAGCGAGTTTGTGTACATGCCTCTGTGTGTGTGTGTGTGTGTGTGTGTGTGTCTGTATTTATGCATGCATGTATGTGCGTATGTATATGTGCCCCAGTGCGTGTGTGCGTGTGTCTGTATGCAGATCTATTTATGAGCATGAGTGCGTGAGTGTGTGATTGTGTATGTGTGTGTGAGTGAGTGTGTGTAGATCTCTCTCTTTCTTTCTCTCTGTGAAGTATTGTGTGAATGTGAGTGCATGTCTCTCCCACTGTCTCTCTGCCTCTCTCTTTCTCGTTCTGTCTCTTCCTCTCTCTCTCTCTCTCTCTTTTCTTCCTCTCTCTCTCTCTCTTTTCTCCCTCTCTCTTCTCTCTCGCCCCCTCTCTCTTTCTCTCTCTCTTTTCTCTCTCTCTCCCTCTCTCTGTGAAGTGTGTGTATGAATGTGAGAGCATGTCTTTGCTACACCGTCACCCTGTCTCAGTTCCGCTCTCCCCTCTCTTCCTCTGTCTCTCAGACCCTCTCTCTCTCTTCTTCTGTATCTCTGGTTCTCTGTCTTCCTCTGTCTCTCTGTCCCTCTGCTTCGCTGCTTCTCTCTCTCCCTCTTTCTATGAAGTAGTATGTGTGAATGTGAGAGCATGTCTTTGTTACACTCTCACCCTGTCTCAATCCTTCTCTCCCCTCTTTCCGTCTGTCTCTCTGTCCCTCTCCATCTCTCACTCTGTCTCTCTGCCCCTCTCTCTCACTCCCTCTCTTCTCTTTCTCTCTGTGTGCTTCTTTCTTTCTCCTTCTGTCTCTCTGTACCTCTCCTTCTGTCTTTCTGTACCTCTCCCTCTCTCACTATGTCTCTCTGCCCCTTTCTCATTCCCTCCTTTCTCTCTCTCTCTCTCTCTCTGTCTCTTTCCCTTCCGCTCTCTCTCTGTCTCTCTATACCTCTCCGTCTGTCTCTCTGCCCTCTCCGTCTGTCTCTCTGCCCTCTCCGTCTGTTTCTCTGCCCTCTCCCTCTCGTCCTCTCCCTTTCTCTTCCCTCTCCTTCTAGTCCTCTATCTCTCTCTGCCCCTCTCCCTCTCGCCCTCTCTCTCTGTGTCTCTCTGCCGCTCTCCCTTTCGTTCTCTGCCACTCTGCCCTCTTCCTCCCATCCTCTGTTTCTCTACCTCTCCCTCTATCTCTCTGCCCTCTTCCTCTCATCCTCTGTCTCTGCCTCGCTCCCTCTCGTCCTCTGTCTCTCTGCCTCTCTCTCTCTCTCTCTCTCTCTCTATCTATCTATCTCCCACTCGCTTTCTGGATGCGGTGAGCGCCAAGAGAAAACTAATATCTTCGCGAACGATGTATTCAACTCCCTCTCGACTTTATTTAGTGGAGCAGTTTTTGCTGAATTTACACAACGTTGTTAAGAAGGCATTGGATATCACAAATCAAACATCTTCGATTAACAGGAATCAAATGGGGTTCCGAATCAACCGATGGCTACCTGTAGATCACGAAAGGCCAATCAATATATCGAATTTTCGCTCTAATACACCTCACTCTCTCACACACACACGTATACTTGCATATCTATATTTGTGTGTTTGTGCTTGTGTGTTGTGTACATACACATGTTTGCGCGCGCAAGCGTGTGTGCGTGCGTGTGTGTGTGTGTGTGTGTGCGTGTGTTTAGCTTGCGCGTGTTTGTGTTTGTGTTTGTGTTTGCGCATGCGTATGCATAAATTTCCCGAGAGAAACCTAATTCCATAGATGATGAAAAGAAAGCCGACGATACAATAACAAAATTCTTCTTCTTCTTCTTCTTCTTCTTCTTCTTATTATTATTATTATTATCATTATCATTATTATTATTATTATTATTATTATTAGTAGTAGTAGTAGTAGTAGTAGTAGTAGTAGTAGTGTAGTAGTAGTAGTAGTAAATAATAATAATAATAATAATAATTGAATGATGATGATAATGATAATAACAACAACAACAACAATAACAACAACGAAAACGAAAACGACTACGACGTTTCAATAATGATCCAATAGAGAAAAGATAACAAGAGAAGGAAAACAATAGTTGGCGAGACAATCAAGATCAAGATTATAATTGATTGTTATAAACTGTTTGTTGTTTCGGTTTTGGTTTTCTGACAGACATGCAAACCGACTGCACTGCATCATTAGAGGGCATTTTTATATACACATATGCACGCGCGAGTGCGTGGCGTGTGTGTGTGTAGGGGTGGTGTTTATACATGTATACATACATATGTACATGCGTGTGTCTGTGTGTATTTGTGTACGCATTCATGCACGAACTCTCACATACATACGTACATACATACATACATACATACAAACTCATACATGCATGCATACATACATACATACATACATACATACATACATACACATACATGTATACATACATATATATATATATATATATATATATATATATAATATATATATATATACATAGGCGCAGGAGTGGCTTGCTTACGAACCACATGGTTCTGAGTTCAATCCCACTGCGTAGCACTTTGGGCAAGTGTCTTCTACTATAGCCTCGGGTCGACCAAAGCCTTGTGAGTGGATTTGGTAGACAGAAACTGAAAGAAGTACGTCGTATATATGTATATATATTTGTATATGTGTGTATATGTTTGTGTGTCCATGTTTGTCGCCTAACAATGCCTGAAAACAGATGGTGGTGTGTTTACGTCCCCGTAACTTAGCGGTTCGGCAAAAGAGACCGATAGAATAAGTACTTGGCTTCCAAAGAATAAGTCCTACCTTTCTCTCTTCTCTCCCCATGTAACCGGTGTTCGGCCAAGCCTGACCTTTCTTTCTTGGTTCGACTACCGTCCGTGCAACATCTATATTCCTCCCTGTGCATCTGAAATCTTGTATCCCTGCCGAAAGTCTTTACTTCCACACATGCCAGCTTAATTTAATTTGTCCTTAGTCGAAAGACACCTGTTGTTATGTCCTGTTATTTGTATTTGTATAACATTCTCCGTTTTTTTCCATCCTTGTTGTCGTATACATTCGCTGCTTTCTTCCAAGGAATCTAATGCGCTTAGCTTAGTTTTTCCTTAGGGCTGGCCAGATTGGAGCAATCTCGAGTATAACCAGCCGAAATTGCAAATACAATCTGGAACACGACTGAGGAAAGAAAACTCTGAATGACCCGTCCTTACTTTCTTTGTATCATCTGTCTGGATGTTTTGTTTTCCGTTTTTTGTATTACTTGCCTGGATGTTTTGCGTTCTTGTTCCATTCTGTATTATATATATATATATATATATATATATATATATATGTGTGTGTGTGTGTGTGTGTGTGTGTGTGTGTGTGTGTGTGTGTGTGTGTGTGTGTGTGTGTGTGTGTGTGTATAAGAAATAATCAAGATTCAGTTAAATTAAGTACATAAGTTGAGGCATCAAGTCTGTCTAGTTTTGTCCGCACAGCTCGAAGTTAGGTGAATAAAAAGCAATCAAGTAACAAGGATGTCCAGGCATATGTGAATTTCGGCCGTTTCAGGCGGATCAATGCAATCATTACATCAATTTGAAATAAACTTCTCTCCTCAGACGCAATGATTGCATTGATCAATTAAATGGAGCCGCTTGAAACGGCCGTAATGCATCCTTGTTACTTATTTGCTATCTATACAAATATGTATGTATGTACGTATATATATATTCATATATATATATGAATAATGAAAAACATGTATATATCTCCTAGCATTCCAGTCTATACATGAGGGTATGAGCATAAATTTTTCTATATCATATAGAAATATCTCTGTCTATCTGTATCTCTCACTCTCTATTTTTATTCATACTCTGTCCCTTTCTACCATTGTGCGTGTATAGTTGCATGTGTGTTTATATGTTTACACACGCACACACACGCGCGTGCACGAACACCCTCTCACACAAAGACACACGCACACAGACATATACATACATACATTTATGTAAATATACACACACACACATGTATAAATATATATATATATATATATATATATAGACACATGTAATATAATATGTGACAATTATTCGGTTGCCATAATAAGACTCCGAGTTTCGGATGTCGGGGAGAAAAACTGATCCGGCATCTCTTCAGTTAACGAGGCAATCAAAATAACTTGATTGCCTCGATAACTGAAGAGATGCCGGAGCAGTTTTCCGCCCCGACATCAGAAACTCGGGGTCTTATTACGGCGACCGAATAATTGTCACATATTATATTACAGATAAATTCCTCTATTTACATAATACTGAGGTCTCTTTCATTCTTTTGTTGTCTTACTATTACTATCAATATATATATATACATATATATATACACGACTAGGTTCTTTCAATTTCTGCTACCACATCGAGTTGCCAGGCTTTTGTTGATCAGAGGCACTTACTCATGGTGTCATGCAATGGGACTGAATCCAGAACTAAGTGGCTGGGAAACAAACTCCTTACCACGCTGTGTCACCTACGTTTATGCATACTATTGCACACGCACTCATGCGCACACACACACATATTGACATATGCGTATACATACATTCATTTATATATATATATATATATATATATATATATATATATATATATATATATATATATATATATATATCTGCATGTATTATATATAGGCGCAGGAGTGGCTGTGTGGTAAGTAGCTTGCTTACGAACCACATGGTTCCGGGTTAAGTCCCATTGCGTGGCACATTGGGCAAGTGTCTTCTACTATAGCCTCCAAACGACCAAAGCCTTGTGAGTGAATTTGGTAGACGGAAACTGAAAGAAGCTTGTCGTATATAAATGTGTGTGTATGTGTGTCTGTGTTTGTGTGTCTGTCTATCCCTCCACTATCGCTAGACAATCGATGTTTGTGTATTGACGTCCCCGCAACTTAGCGGTTCGGCAAGAGATACTGATAGAATAAGTACTAGGCTTACAAAGAATAAGTCCTGGGGTCGATTTGTTCGACTAAAGGCGGTGCTCCAACATGGCCGCAGTCAAATGACTGAAACAAATGAATGAATAAAAGAATATATATACGCACATACACACAACGCATATACGCCTACTGACGTAGATATATTAATATAAGATAAACGTAGAATGAGTCGTGGGTGTAACACTGACATGTTATATATTTGAAGTTTCTCTCCCACGCAGCATAAAATAATCTCGTTTATAATCACGTATTCAAACAGTGTACATGATATCCACGCGCTAATACATTCTGTGCACACCCAACCGTAATCTCACGTACAAGCCGGCGCTTTCCTGCGCATCATCGCTCAGTCAAAGACACGGCCATAGAAATTTCACACACTGACATATCCGCCTATCAACCACTTCCAGCTACGCGAGTTCGCAAACGTAAGTGTACATACACACATGCACACACGCGCACGCACGCACGTACACACACACACACACACACACACACACACACACACACAGACACACAAGTGTATGTGTGTGTGTGTGTGTGCGTGTGTGTGTGTGTGTGCGTATGTATGTATGTATGTATTTATGCATGTTTGTATGCAGAAATGTTCGTTTATATATAAATACAAGACAGCATTTTTATTTAACAAACGAGGGGTTAGCGATATGTGTGAGTGTGTGTGTGGTAAGAAGCTTGCTTCTCAACCACATGGTTCCGGGTTCAATCCCACCTCGGGTAAGTGTCTTCTACTATAGCCTCGGGCCGACCAAAGCCTTGTGAGTGGATTTGGTAGACGAAAACTGGAAGAAGCCTGTTGTATGTGTATATATTATATATATATATTATATATATATAGATATATAATATATATATAAATTAGTAATAAATGGCACAACAAGTACCGATATTTACTGGAAATAGCGAACGTAAAAATACGACGCTAAGTGTAGCTTCACCGCGTATGTATTAGTAAAAATGCGTGTGTGCAACAAAATAGAGAAAAAAAACCGTCTTACCTCCAGGGAGAACATCTGAAAGATGAAACACCCGGAAAATGGATAATGTGGTACCTGCAGGTTTCAGGTTTTGCAAGATATGTCTCTCACCCATATTTGCTTTACCTTCTTCAGCCAAACATATACCAAGACGAAACTACGATGTTACCACATAAATACTAATATATATATATATATATATATATATGTATGTATATATATATATATTTATGTATTACATACATACATATATATATTCGTGTGTGTATGTGTATATGTGTGTGTATAGCTAGTTAGCTAGATAGATACACACGCGCACGCACACACACACACACACAATCATACATGCACACAGGCACACACGCACACATACACACACGCACACACTTAATCGCACTTCTGAATAGATTCATGCAATTTATACATGCCAACAGATAATCACAAACAGTCATGTAGGTATTTTAGTTTCGAGGTGACATTCCAGTAAACATGTATACGCATGTATGTGTGTGTGTGTGTGTGTGTGTGTCTTTGTGCTTGTGTGTGAACATATATATGTGCAAATATGTGTCTGTCTGTATATATGTATATGTATAAACGCACACGCACACACACACAGTTACATATATACATATACTTTCATAAACCCATACTCCTATACACACGTACTTCGCCACAAATACATACACACACACTCCTACACATATTTACAAACGCACGGGTCATACAGCCAGCCTTGCACAGCGAAGCCAATGACGTCCAAATACGCCATAGCAGTTTTTGTTTATATCAACAGAAACAAGTAACTTTGTTGTCATGTTATGGTTGTGACATTATGTGAGCTAAAATCTCTCATATTGACATGTTTTTCTTGCTAGTTTGATCGCTGGACTCGTCGAAAATATGTGAAGAATGTCTCCATAGTTGGTTTACTATTTCTCACAGCCTAACAAGTGAATTTCTTCCCCTTTTGCACGCATCAAATCAGTTAATACTTGTGCTCGCGTTTCTGATTTTTAAAGAATAATCTTTAACAGTTTTCTTTCCTGTTTAAGCTTATCATATCTTGTGATGTAAGAAGTTCGCTCCCCAACCACACGGTTCCGGGTTCAGTCCACACGCAAATAAATATATATTGAAAAAATACGTTGGCTAAAATACTTGAAGAAGTTTATCATGGAAAGCAGAATGTAAACATGAACATGTTTCGGTCGTTTTAAACGATTTCTTCAAGCTGGAATAAAATAGAACGAAAAATTGTAATCATTCGGTAGTATAATGATAAGTATCCCCGTCTGTCACGCAGGAGACCAGAGTTCGATTCCCCCCCCCACCGGGATGGCCAGTGCCTTTTATAGGCGCAGGAGTAAGAAGTTCAATACATCGTTTTGTGTTTTGTGTAAAAAATAATGCTTTAATTTGTAAATGGACTATTAAGTCCAATAATTGTAAAAACGAAAGTAAGAGGTTCAGTACTTCGGTCTGTTTTTTGTGTTAAAAATAATGTTTCAATTTGTAAATAGTCTATTAAGTCCAATAATTGTAAAACGGAAGTAAGAGGTTCAATACCTCGGTTTGTTTTTTCTGTAAAAAAAGAATGTTTTAGAGAAGCAAAGAATCGGCGGGCGTTTTTTGGTCTTCTCCCATTAATATAATTTTATTTCATCATTCATCTCATCAGTGTTTCTGTCCAGCCCGCAAGCTACTCTGTATCATGCCTTTATGGCAAGATTTTTTGAAAGAAAGTAGCTTGCTTACCAACCACATGGTTCCGGGTTTAGCCCCGCTGTGTGGCACCTCGAGCAAGTGTCTTCTTCTATAGCCTCCAACCGACCAAAGTCTAGTGGGTGGATTTGGCAGACGAAAACTGAAAGAAGCCTGCATATCTTAAAGTTTTCACCAGCAAAATTCTTGTCTCTTCATCGCGGTCATCTTCCTACAAAACTTCAAGAGCTGCTTCGGGAAATAAACTTCAATGCTCTCGCTGTTTTTCTAGTAATGAGATTTCTACGTATTTTAGATTCAAGTAACTTGTCGAATTATGTTGATGATAAACTGCATTTAAGAACTAAAGTAATTCTCTCCTTTACTTCCCTCTTCTTCATCTATCCACCCATCTATTTATCTATCTAGTGATCGATGTATGTCTTTTCATCCATCTCTTTCTTTTCTTGTCTACCATATATATATATATATATATATATATATATATATATATATATATATATAATATATATATATATATATAATATATATATATATGTATGTATGTATATGTATGTATGTATGTATACATATACGACAAGACTAATTTTTGTCTTTTTTTATGGGGACAAAAGGGTTTATAAATGTAATTGAGACAGAGATTTTAAAAAAACGTTGACCAGAGAACAAACATTAAATTCGAGTCAACGACTCTATATATAACACCACACCTCGAAACATTTGATTATATATAAATATTACCATGACTCTTAAACATAAAGTATACATATATAAAAAAACACAGAAGGTAAAATATATATATATGCGAATAAAAATACAGATATATAGAAAGACCTATCAAGAAGGTATATACAATTGACTAAAACTTCCAAATAAAATAAAATATCAATCGATTAAAACATTTTTTTTCTTACTCCTCTCAAGGTTTATTTCATAAAAACCATGGCAAGTTGGAGTCCAGGAGCAAAAAGAGTTCCATAAAATCAAATCAAATACACCTATGGTCATTTCGGGAGTTCATTGCCGCGGTTCGATTACGAGTTGAAGTGTATCTCGGCAATGACCCCCTCATCAGGATGAATAGGACACTCAACAAATAGAGATTTTTTTTTAGTCGACTTATATTTTATTTTATTTAGATTTTTTAGTCTCATGACACGCTTTAGAATTCCTAATCGATTGTATATACCTTCTTGATAGGCCCTTCTATATATCTGTATTTTTATTCGCATTTATTCCGTGTTATATATAAAGTCGTTGACTCGAATTTGGTGTTTGTTCTCCGAACAATGAATTATATATATAGGTGTGGGTGTATGGTAAGAAACTTGCTTCCTTGTTTCTTAACCACATGGTTCCAGGTTCAGTCCCTCTTCGTGGCACCTTGGGTAAGTGTCTTCCACTATAACCTCGGCCCAACCAAAGCCTTGTGAGTGGATTTGGTAGATGGAAACTGAAAGAAGCCCATCGTGTAAAAAAAACAAACAACAAACGTGAAGACGTGCAAAAGAAATGTATTAACATGACACTCGGTGAAAGGAGCGAGTTTAATTTTTCGAGCATAGCTCTTTGTCGGAAAGGAGAAAGGAATAATTCCAAAGAAGAAGAAATGACCCACGTATAGTTATAATATATATATATATATATATATATATATATATATATATATATATATATATATATATATATGTATGTATTTGTGTGTGTGTGTGTGTGTGTCTTTGTTTGTCCCCACCCCCGCCATCACTTCATAACGGATGCTGGTGTGTTTATGTCCACGTAATTTAATGGTTCGGCAAAAGAGACCGGTAGAATAAGTACTAAGCTTACGAAGAATAAGTGTTACGTTTCATTTCTTCGACTAAAACCCTTTAAGGCAGTGCTCCATCATGGCCGCAATCAAATGACTGAAACAATTAAAAGAACCCAAGAATATTTACACACACACACACACACACACACACACACACACACACACACACACACACACACCACACACATATATATATATATATATATATATATATATATATATATATATATATATATATATATATACATACATATATACATATGTGTGTGTGTGTGTGTGTTTGTGTCCGTGTTTGTCCCCCACCACAGCTTAACAACTGGTATTGATATGTTTACGTACACGTAACTTAGCAGTGCGGCAAAAGGATCCGATAGAATAAGTATTGGACTTTAAAAAATAGTAAATCCTGTTGCCACTCGTAGGGTCTTCCAGCAGCAACTCTTTCCAGCCAAGGTTTCACCCCATCTCCAGCAACTTCACATGCCATCTGAATTCAGCCTAAGACCGTGTTGAAGAGTGTACGGCAACATGTTGTCACCCTCACTGAAGTACACCCGAAAACCATTACATTTAGGAGGAATTTTCATGATACGTGGAGCATCACATGGATTGTAGACAAGCTATCTATTGTTCTGGGTATTGTTGTGCAGCTGGTCCTGCAGAAGTTCTTTTCGTCTGAGAATAACCAGATCACCTCTGGTTTAACAGGATGCCTCATTTTATTCAGGTGTTGCTTTACCTTCGTCAAGTGGTTCTCCTTGACTTTGGCTGTCAGAATTTATTTCTTGCGCCTCTTGTATGAGTGGTTGCAAAAATCCTCATTCAGGGCTAGCTTCATGGTGGTAACTGCAGCACCCATGTCCAAAGTCCGGATTCCTTTGCTCGGATCTTTGATCCCCATGTCCTGCAGTTGTTGGATGTATATCGGGCGCGCGGACTCAGTCAGAACACCTGCTTTGTCCCTCCCTGCTGGCCATGGCTACGTAGTCTCCGTTGCAGCAGTACTTGCTATGTTTTACAGCCTTTACGGAGTTCATAGAGCACTGAGCAGCAGTCGTGATGTCGGCATTTTGATACCTGGCGCGAATCATCATGAAACAGGCATCGCTTTTCCAATATTCAGATGACTTTCAGTCCTCTATATCATCTAACTTCTTCTTAACAACAACTTTAATCTTTATGCTCTCCAACGCCGTTGACCGTTCACCAATACATCAAGCAGTTCTTGAAAAAAAGCAAAGAAAAATCGTCAAATTTATCACAAACAGGCCTATATATATGCATATATATATATGGGGGGGTCGCTCATATATGTTTGTGCGTGCGTGAATCTATGAATGCGTATGTATGTGTATCTGCGTATCTGTGTGCAATATCAAAGATTTCCAAGATAATATTATGTAATAATACAGATAAGCATCTATGTTTTTACAATAAAAACATCTGTTAACAGCTTGCGAAAGTGATATCGTTATAAAAATACCGGTTGACTTGTTTCCTCTCTCTCTCTCTCTCTCTCTCTCTCTCTCTCTCTCTCTTATGTTTTGTTTTACTGACCTGAAATGGAAAGCCAAGCAATGTTCTCTGCAGCGAACAGGTAATATTTAGCTGACGATGGCACCTTAGAAAAACAAGCGCATAATGAGAATTGTTTTGTAAGTAAGTTTATCGGTAATCACCTGGGAGAACGAAAATAAAAACAAATTCGAAAACTGTTTGTATTTGTTAATTGCTAATTGCTGCATCATTAAAACAGATCATTCAAATGCACGGTGAACCGCGAGAATCAAAACGATGATTTAATTATTCTTAATACATTCCGGCAGATTCGAACGTGGATATGCTAATCGCTGTTATGTTCCCTCACAAGAGAACAACGTCTTCTTCAGAATGAATGTGTTATCATAACATACTCGATTCATTTAGTGCAAGGGATTCTAAGACAACCGGTGTTTCGACATCTCTGTGTCTCACAAGCCAAAGGCACCCCAGATCAATGAATATAACAAGGGTACGAAGCTCAGCAAGCAAATAGGTTCGTGATGCATGCTGATATCTGCTAACCGATGATAAATCGTCACATGTACGGTGAACGGTGAGTATCAAAATGGAGAAAGGAGTTGTTCTCTTGTGACAAAGCACAGCAGCGATTAGCTTATTCGAGTTCAAATACACCGGAACGTATTAGGAATAAATCTGCAAGTCAACCAAATCAAAACAAGCTAGATTGCTTGTTCTCAAAATGACCAATGCCAATACCTATGGTAAACGCTAAATTACAAACAGGATGAAAAAGATGCTGAATCTTATTCTTAAATTTTCTATTGGGTTTCAGAAATTCATTACCTATATGAGTTTTGTGTAATCTGGTGCGAACCCAGGGTTGCTTACGTTCCAGGCAAGCTGAGTTTCGGTGCCATTAAATGTACAATGTTTTAATTTTTTCAGGAATAGGGACAACTCCCCGTATAGAAAAATAATAAGTTATTTAGCTACGTATCTCAGAGCGAATACGGCTAGAGATAACAGTTTATAATATATTAGTCAAACCTCCATTTTGGATGGAAATAAAAACAAGCGGAAGTCATCAGCGGTATTAGAATCACACGTTGTCCGTGACTATGACAGATGACATCAGAAGATGTGCCAAATTAACATTCCGTTTTTCTTCCATCAAATTAGATGCCCTAATATTCTTTTCTACTCTAGGCACAAGGCCCGACATTTTTGGAGAGGGAGGCCAGTCGATCAAATTGACGCCAGTACGCAACTGGTACTTAATTTATCGATCCCGAAAGGATGAAAGGCAAAGTCGACCTCGACGGAATTTGAACTCAGAACATGAAGACAGACGAAATACCGCTAAGCCTTTTCACCCAGCGCGCTAACGTTTCTTATTTCTTTATTGCCCACAAGGGGCAAAACATAGAGGGGACAAGCAAGCACAGACAAAGGAATTAAGTCGATTACATCGACGCCAGTGAGTAACTGGTACTTAATTAATCGACCCCGAAAGGATGAAAGGCAAAGTCGACCTCGGCGGAATTTGAACTCAGAACGTAACGGCAGACGAAATACATATTTCTTTACTACCCACAAGGGGCTACACAGAGGGGACAAACAAGGACAGACAAACGGATTAAGTCGATTATGTCGACGCCAGTGCATAACTGGTACTTAATTTATCGACCCCAAAAGGTTGAAAGGCAAAGTCGACCTCGGCGGAATTTGAACTCAGAACGCAGCGGCGGACTAAATACCACAAAGCATTTCGCCCGGCGTGCTAACGTTTCTGCCAGCTCGCCGCCTTTGTCATTGTTGTTAATATTACAAGTAAAAAAGTATATTTGTTTTTATTTAGAATACATATATAGTTGTATCGAGGAATATATAAAGAAGTCATTTAACGGTGTATCTCAAAAACAGTTACAATTTATAGCCTATAAACTATTGCTTATAGCTGTATTCATCTCGAGATACACAGCAAAATGTACAGGAGCACAAATGTTTACTACAATATGTCAGATAAACAGAACATTCAAACACTGCATCAAAGCTTCAAATATTTCTATTATTATAACCAAGGAAAAGAAAAAAAAAACAGATAGACGAAGAGTGAGTGAGAGAGAGAGAGAAAGAGAGACAGTGTGCGTGTGAGAGAGAGGGAGACAAAGGGAGAGAGACTGGATATACATTACTGACAATATCGACACATTTTTATATAATTAATTAAACATGGAATAATGAACTCAAGGTAGAAGTATGAATTTGTATGCTTTGTAACTGAAAACTTTTTTATTTGAATAACAACTAATTTATTTTGAACAATTAAAAGTTGCAGCCATTAAAAATTCTAATAATTTGTTTGCTTTCCAGCTGCTTTATAAACAGCGTGAGCACGTTTATGAATGCTTTAAGTGAAAACTATCATTTTTGTTGTTAAACTATAGCATAAACAAATTATTTCCAATTTCAACTAATTCTTTGTTAATAAGCCAAAACCATTTAATTAGCACTTGAAATAGTCACGTAGATTAAGGCGACGAGCTGGCAGAATTGTTAGCCCGCTGGACAAAACGCTTAGCAACATTTCGTCCGTCTTTACGTACTGAGTTCAAATTCAATCGAGGTTGACTTGGCCTTTCATCCTTTCGGGATCGTTAAAATAAGTACTCGACTTTACCCATTCCCCGAAGTTGCTGGCTTCGAGCCAAAATTTTAAACGAGTATAATCATATAGATTTCAAATTAATTTTCCCAAAATGAAAGAATTTGATTATGACGTATTTATCTTTAATCGTTTATTTGCTGCAGTCATTGGATGGCTGCCATGTTGGGACACCGCCCTAGAGAGTTTCAACCGAACAAATATGATCCAGGTGCTCATTTCTTCTAGTAAATGTTATACAGTCAAACTATTTAATAAGGGGCTTTTCTTATTATAGTATAGCGGCCATATTTCCTGATATTACTTATTGTGGCAAAAGTATACCTGCAAAGTTATCCGTCATAAGACAGGTGACACCTATAAAATAATTTACTTACATTTAAACAGGTTATGCTGCCTAACCTGTAGCGATGCTGGTTTTGTCTTCTGACAAGTGATCTAACTGTCCGCACCCACAATAGTAAAACAAATATTGGAATAAGAACGATCCCCAACAGATAAAGTTACCATATCCTGTTTCTTAGCGCAGTAGTGTCATAACTCACAGCTAATAGCTTGAGTTTACCGATCATGACTTATCATTTTTACTTATTTCACCACGTGATTACTGATCAAAGATATTACATTTTCCTTTTCTTTGACATCATAAACCAAATTTACAGATTGATAATCTTTTCAAATTGCAACCTCAATTTTTAAGAGGTGACCTCGTTTACAGGAACCGAAGATCGTAGAAAGTAAGAGCTTATAATCCACACCTTATAATTGAAATTTCTTATTCCCGACCCGGGTGACCCCAAATTACATCCCTGCCATATTTTCCATTTCCACGCTTATTTACAAGGCATTTTAAAAATAAGTTTAACTTTACCCAAAGAATTTTTTCATTATGTTTTCTACTTCAATTTGTTTATTATTTTCACATTTTCCTGGTCCCTTTATATTTGTAACGCCTTAAATACACGACGCGGTGCTCTTTAATGTGTACCTTTAGTGGCCACTGTCTGAGTTTCGGCACCTTTAGCCGGCTTTGTATGCAACAACAATCATACTGAATGACTTGGTCAGCCTGTTTCCTTACCTGATTAAAAAACGATTTTGAATAAATTGAATTATTATTAACTAGCAGTATCGCCCGGCGTTGCTCGGGTTTGTAAGGGAAATAACTATATAAGCATTTTTAGAGATGTAAAGTATAATAGCCATCTCAATATGGCTAACCACAAAGGGGGGGGGGTTACTGTAGCTTTTTACGTTCTGATTTTTCTTAATAAAATTTTAGAGAGTTACTTCCCTTATATATGCCAAAAATGCATTAAAAATGGGAAAAATTGATGGTAATTTTTTTTTTTAAATCGTAGACTCATCGTAGACGCGCGCTAATACCCAGAAGGGCTCGATATGAATCACGACTATAAGATACCCGGTTTTGGTTAAACTGCACCGCAAAATGTGGGAGTAGTTAGGAATCTAAATCGTAGGAGACAAACAGCACACAACCTCTCTTTTATATATAAAGATATCATTATTATTCGATAGTTTTAATTTTATCATATGCTTTCACTGCGTTACAGGTCGCAGCTCCGTGTGTCTTGTGTATGTGCTGTGGTTTGTCTTGGTGTTGTTATTTTCACTGTATTGAAAGTGCTTTACATAGGATGTGTGTGCTATCTAGCAGCGCTATTTTCTGTATGTTATATATATATATATATATATATATATATTCGTAAGTTCTGACGTTGTGGTTATGCATTTATCGGTATGCTTTTTAATCATACCTAATGCACCTATTATTGTAGGGGTTTCTGTTTTCAGGCTCCACATTGGGTTATCTCTATTTCCAGATCTTTCTATTTCGAGAGTTTCTCCGCTTCTTTTAGGGATATGATGTCAGGATTGATGTGTCGATTAAAGAGCATTTATTGTTATTATTATTATTAAAGGTGGCGATTAGGCGGTGAGCTGGCAGAACCGTTAGAACGCCGGGCGAAATGCTTTGAGGTATTTCGTCTGCCGTTACGTTCTGAGTTCAAATACCGCCGAGGTCGACTTTGCCTTTCATCCTTTCGGGGTCGATAAATTAAGTACCAGTTACGCACTGGCGTCGATGTAATCGATTTAATCCGTTTGCCTGTCCTTGTTTGTCCTCTCTGTGTTTAGCCCCTTGTGGGTAGTAAAGAAATAGGTATTTCGTCTGCCGCTACGTTCTGAGTTCAAATTCCGCCGAGGTTGACTATGCCTTTCATCCTTTCAGGGTCGATTGAATTAAGTACCAGTTACTCACTGGAGTCGATATAATCGACTTAATCCGTTTGTCTGTCCTTGTTGTCCCTGCTGTGTTTAGCCCCTAGTGGGTAGTAAAGAAATAGGTATTTCGTCCGTCTGAAAGAGTCCTGAATTTAAATTCCGCCGAGGTCAACTTTGCCTTTCATCCTTTCGGGGTCGATAAATTAAGTACCAGTGAAACACTGGGGTCAATGTAATCGACTAACCTCCCCTCCTCCCAAATTTCAGGCCTTGTGCCAATAGTAGAAGGGATTATTATCTTTCAACCAATTTCACATGATAACTATGGCACTCTTCTATTTTTTTTATTTCGGTGTAACTTCTGGAGGAGTTACCTCAGTCCTATATAATCTTAACAAAAAAAAAAAAAGAATGAAATAGACTGACATGTAAATTTCGAACCTGTGGAAGGCACACTTGATGCCGAAATATCGTTCAACCAATTTCACATGATAACTATGGCACTCTTCTATTTTCTATTTCTGTGTAACTTCTGGAGGAGTTACCTCAGTCCTATATAATATTATTAACATTATTGTTATATTTAATAAAACTGCAGTTTCATCTCCAACAACAACAGAGGCATGTGTACCCCATAAATTGGAGAATACATATTATTACCCACTTGTTCTTTCACGTCATCCGTGATTATGACAATAGTTCTTTGTTTCTTTCCTCCTTGTAATTCTGTCTTGATAATTCCTATCCACATTGCATCCCTTTTATGCACCACATTGTTTCCCCATAATCCGCTCCCGAACTCCTTGGCTTGATTTGCATCAGGAGCAACATTTTCCCTATTGTCTCCTTCTAACGTTCGGAAGAATTGCTTCAGGTTATTTATGAACCATCAGATCATTGAGTATTTTCTACTAATTCGGTCTTTGACGGGCTGTGATGAGCGCATGATAACTAAGTCCATGCAGATGTGTGCGGAATTTCAGCGGTGGTTCCGGGATAGTGGTGCATTTCACCTCCTATCTCAGTGACATGCCGATAATTCTGGGAAATGCCGATAACAGCCGAAGATATACCCGTATTTATCTATAACGTTCCCATGTGTTCTGCACCTTTTTCTAACAATTAACTAAATTGATGTTATGTAAAGTGTTAAGCCCACAAGGAAAAAAATGATAAAACCCTTGCAGTGGATTTGAAACCATAACCTACTAGTAGGTATAGTTCAATACATTAAACATCTCGCCTCTGCACTCTACCTTAGTGGGCTCTTTTTCATTTGTCATCTTTATCTTAGATGAAGTCAGGCAGTACTTCATGATCTGTTCTCCAAGAAATGTAGGAAGACTTTAGCATTAGACAAAAAACTTGCTCCGACAACTTACAAGAACAACCGCAGAGAGATTCATTCTTTCCTCGGATGTTGATCAGTGTACCACCATCTTTATTTAACAAAACTTTTTTTTTTCTTTTTTGTCTGAATGAAATTAATTTCAAGCATATCATCTCCCGTGGATTCAAAAATGCTGCAACTCTCCCCCATTCCGTTGCTTTATCAGACAGCACATCCACAACAAGTAAAGAATTTGGAGCTGTTCCCACTCCTACTCTTTCCAGACTTGTCTCATTGTACATATTCACATGCATGCACATTCACACATGTATATAATCATCTATACATACACAGAGACAAATGGATATAGGGATAGGCGGACATACAGACAGGCAGACAGACAGAAATGCATACACACAGACGGTGAGATATATAGATAGATAGATAGATAGATAGATAAATAGATAGATAGATAGATAGATAGATAGATAGATAGATAGATAGATAGATAGATAGATAGATAGATAGATAGATAGAGTGATTGATTGATTGATAGGTAGACAAGCAGACAGATAGACATAGACAGACGGATAGATATACAGATAGACATAGACAGACAGATAGACAGACAGACAGACAGACAGACATAGATAGACAGACAGAGAGACAGACAGATAGATAGATAGATAGATAGATAGATAGATAGATAGATAGATATAGATAGATAGATAGATAGATAGATAGATACAAACAGATAAGCAGAACAGGGAGATCGATTAATAGACAGAGGCAAACAGACAGACAAACGGACAGACAGACAGGTAGACTGGTCGATAGAAAGGTAGAGAGATGTGCAAATGTGTCCGTGTTTGTATTTGTCCGAGCTGGTGTCTGTGTGTAGAGCTTAACGTTATCTATATCTATATATAAACGGCAAAATGTGTGTGTGGTGTGTGTGTGTGTGTGTGTGTGTGTGTGTGTGTGTGTGTGTGTGTGTATCCTTTATACAAATCTATAATTTTTCAGTTAGAGGGCTCGCACTTTCTATGGTCATTCAAAACCGTCCAAGGGTTGTCGTGCACATCTTTATATTTCCCCAGTCACCCCGCAAAGCCATTAAAAAATCAATAGAAGTGACTTTTTGTGAATTTTCTATCCAAAACCCAATCAAAATGCCCGAAACTTGATACGCCAATTGAATGCCAGCTAGTTGCATGTGATTGGTCGGAGATTTGGACAGTACTCGCGTGTATGTGTGCACGCACGCAGCTGTATATGCATGCACTAGCACTGTGACCTGGCAACGCCGGGTCATAGTGCTAGTAATAAATAAATAAATAATAAATAAATAAATAAATAAATAAATAGGTAGATAAATAAATGAAAAGGCTTCCGCAAAAAAGATTAAGTTTAAAATGAACCGACCAATATGTTATTGTTCGCAGCCTGTACTTTATGCCAAAGCCGGAATGTGTGCATTGACAGCAACACACACACATGTACGCACAAACTCTTCTGTGCGTGTGCGTGTGTGTGCACGAGTGAACGAGCGTGTGATTTACAACCGTTAATAGATTTATTTGAGCAGATGTAAACTTTAAAATTGCATATTGTTACCGGTAAACAGGGATGTGGCATGAATAGTCTAACATCCTCCATCGTCTTCGTGTTGCTATTGATAAGCAATAATTGCTCGTACGTATCTAGTTTTGTCTCTCACTCGTCCATTTCTCTTTTGCCTTTCTTTATCTCTATATTTACTTTCTGTCCATTACATAATTCTTCTCTCTCTCTCTCCCTCTCTCACTCTCCCTCTTCGTCTTTGGTTGTTCTATAGTTTTCTACACAATGTCTTATTTTCATCTGTGTGCACAGCTTCTTACGGCAGAAACAGCTGTTTTTCTAATGAAGACAATGACGTAAATACAAACATGCATACATACATACATACATACATACATACATACATACATACATACATACATACATACATATGTCTGTATATATATATATATATATATATAGAGAGAGAGAGAGAGATAGATAGATAGATAGATAGATAGATAGATAGATAGATAGATAGATAGATAGATAGATAGATAGATAGATAGATATAGATATACATGTGGAGGCGCCTGGCTTAGTGGTTAGGGTGTCAGCATCATGATCGTAAGAGTGTGGTTTCGATTTCTGGACCGGGCGACGCGTTGTGTTCTTGAGAAAAAACACTTCTTTTCACGTTGCTCCAGTCCACTCAGCTGGCAAAAATGAGTAACGCTGCAATGGACTGACGTCCCGTCCAGCTGGGGAGCACATAAGCCACATAAACCAGGAAACCGGGCCCATGGCTAGGCTTTAAAAGGGTGCATTTATTTTTATTTATATATATACATATATACACATACACACACGCGCACAAACATTTTTGTGCTGGTAATCTCCCCAGCGAAATTATCGTTTATGACAGTAGTGTTGAAGCTAAACTTCTATGTTGAAGTTTAACTTGGATTTGTTTAGAAGGTACAACAAACTCTCGAAGCTTTCTCTGATATACCCAGAAGGTAGCATCGATACCCTTCATTACTTAGTTGGTATTTCTCCAGTATTTTATGCTTTTAGAAATCCAAAGCTAATTTTCTGCATAGAAGAATACTTGGAAGTTATTACAAACGTTTCCAATCAAAGCACTAGTTTCTCCTGGGGACGTCTTCAAGAGATGCGTCTCTTCTCTCAGGAACATAAAATGCTATGCTCTCTTATGCACACATACATGCAAACATACATGCCCACATATACAAATTTTGGATCGACAGATTTAAAAGATAATTTCTTGTAACTAAACACTTTCAAACTTCGGACACTGGTAGAATGTGTCATATAAAATATCTTTTACTCTTAGCATTTTTGAGAAAAACTTATATTTACGAAGTTATTTCACGTTAAAGTTCTCGTATTTCGGTAATTTCAACCAATCAATGACGTGTATTCAGCTGAATAAAATTACTGCTGTTGTTTGTCGACAGAAACTATCAGCGCTGTATTTTTCGTTTGTCACTGTTATTTATGACATCGTTCTTGCGGTTGTACTGGTTTTAAGGTTTTAGGGTTAGGGTTAGTATTTTAGGATTAGGGTTGTCATAAATAACAGTGACAAACGAAATATACACCGCCGGAAGTTATATATGACACATTCTACCAGTGTCCGAAGTCTGAAAGTGTTTAGTTACAAAAAATTATTTTTTAAATCTGTTGGTCAAAAGGTAAAGATACCAAATTTTGTTGTTAGTAAATGGCAAAAAGACAATCTGGATAAACTTGTATTGTCAAGCAAAGGAAGAGACCGGTTAATACACGCTTTAATGTAAGTGAAACAGTAGAAATATGCTATAACAATATTGTTGTTGACACTATAACAGTTATTGTTGTCCAGCGGCAGAGCTTTTGCATCTTTGTTACAAAAAAAAAAAAAACAGCCCCTCCCTTCCAGAAAGATTTCTAATAAATGAGAAAAGAAAGTACAGTAACCACTTGACTATCGCGGGTGTTGCGTTCCACAATCCCCCGCGACAAGTAAAAATCCGCGAAGTAGAAACAGTACTGTACTGTACTGTATTATTATTATTATTATTATTATTATTATTATTATTATTATTATTATTATTATTTGTATATAATTATTGTATTATAAACGCAAAACACCACGGAGGAATCGACGTAAGCTTAAATAATAAACCGCGATAAGTGAAGTGTGATATGGCGAGGGATAATTATACATACATACATACATATTAAAATTTTTCACGTAAAGAAAGACATCACGCACTTTGTAGATATAGTCTGTAAGTGGAACAGTTAAAGTATGCAAGACTGTATTGCTGTTATTCCAGCTATGGAGCTGTTGCTTCTTTGGTAGAAAGAAACCAGTTCCTTTCTTCTGGGAAGTTATTCTAGCTAATAAAAAGGCTAAGTATACATACATACATACATACATACATACATACATACATACATACATACATACATACATGCATGCATGCATGCATTACAGCGCCGTTAACATCAGACGAGCAGGCGTAGTGGCCCGTTAAAAATGGAGTACTCCGTCGGTTACGACGACGAGGGTCTCAGCTGATAAGATCAACGGAGCAGCTTGCTCGGGAAATTAACGTGCAAGTGGCTGAGCAATCCACAGACACGTGTACCACTAACGTAGTTCTCAGGAAGATTCAGCGTGACACAGAGTGTGACAAGGTTGACCCTTTGAAATACAGGTACTACTCATTTTTACCAACTGAGTGGACTGGAGCATCGTGAAATAAAGTGTCATGCTCAAGGACACAACGCGTCGCCGGTGATTGAACTTACGACCTTACGATCGTGAGCCGAATGCCCTAACCACTAAGCCACACCCCTTCACTTCTCTTATAAATGAAAGAAACTCCATTTACTTACTACTTACCAACTCAATGGTATTCAAACCGGATCACAAAATATATTTTACACCCCGAGGAATTCCGCTTATACGATTATGGTTGATATCGATAACAACATTAACACCGATACCTACACTAGAAGTACTAAAAATACGCAAAACTTTTCTCAAGTCCAAAATGTGAATTTGTTTTTATTGTCTACATTCCAACAATACAGCTTTCTATCTTTGTTGAAAATGAGCTTCTTCATTACAGGAAATAATTAGACTTGAAATAATTAGAAATAAAAGAAAACATACTTTCATGTATGCAGATCAGTACTGAAGAACAACTCTTCAAGAAAATAACAGCGAAAAGCTCCTAGCCTAGCTTTTATAACAAGGTAAAGCTCCAAGCCCAGGTTTTATAACAAGATACTGGTTCAAGAATCTCCTTATTTACATTTGACGGATATTTGTCCTCATCTTGTTTGTTGTTAACACAACGTTTCGGCTGATACACCCTGGGGAAATTTCGAACCTTGGTTCTCATTCCTAAGGTATTTTTCGATGTTACTATTATTATTTATATTATTATTATTATTATTATTCAGGTATCGAACTCGGAATTTGGGGTTAGTAACCCGCGCTCTTAACCACTATGCCATATGCCCGTGGGCAATTATGGGGTAAATTTTAGAGCTTATAAATCTAATATTTTCCTATCTTCCCTTAATACCGGTTCCCATATGCTATTCATATCTGCACTCGGTCTGCTTAGGAGGTTGCTGTGTCCTAGCATATGTGCTGTTCTCTGTCTATTATTTTTTATTGTTGAGATTTGATAACACTATATGGAATGGGTATCAGAGATTCTCCAAGATGTTCCCAACTGGTTGTTAACTACCATTACTCTTCTAATTACTAATGATAGCCGAATTAATGATGACATTTAAGACATTGTCAAGAGGAAAGAGAGAAAGAAAAAGTAAAAACCAAACGCAATAGAAGGACGAGTTAAAGCCAAAGTACCCACCTGCAGCTTATCGATATTCTACGTTTTAGATGTATATTCTATATTCTAAATGTATTACATATATTACTACATATTATACATAAACTATATATCACCCAATCTCGTTAAATACTATTGGAACTTGTTCTGTTCAACTTTACAAAGCAAGTACAATTTATGTGTCTACCTATCTCAAATCGGATTAATGGGCAACGGAAGAACCCGTTCATACACACATACACACAAAGAAATAGCAGACAGAATGATATATTGAGAGGTGAAAGGTGAAGATTTATAAATATTTCGTGAGCGGAATTCTTCAGCATCGCGCCGTTGTAATGAATGATGTTATCTCAGACAAATTCTTTCAGTGTCTGTGGTGTGTATCTGCGCGTGTGTGCCCGTGTGTGTGTAAAAATTTTGAAGTTATTCTGAAAAAACTTTTTGTTTACGGAAAGCAATTAAAGAAGAATCAGGCTCAGAACAGTAGTGTAGACAGTGATATATAAGTACATCTAATGGGAAGAGACGCCTGGAAATGAAACCAAGCTACATACATACATACATACATACATACATACATACATACATACATACATACATACATACATACATGCATACATACATACATACATACATACATACATACATACATACATACACACACACACACACACACACATGTACACGGATACATACATACATACATACATACATACATACATACATACAAACATAAAAGATGGGCTACAGCAAATATTCTGCTCAATACCACAGCTTTGCTTGTCAGTTGTTTGACCATAACCAGTTGAGCATGTCCCTTGGTGACTGACAATATGTGCATCTCTGATCACGAGCAGAAGTAGTGGAGGAGCATCATAGCCATGCGTCGAGGGGAATTCTTTGGATAATTCACCTTTGGAAACATGGGTATTTCGTTCAATATCCTTAAACAACCCTTATTCAGGGACCCTTTGAACTCAATGGGATACTCGACCTAATGAAAATTCTAAGTGGGCCTTCACCTGCAACGTCATGCACTGTTTATCTTGATATGAGATCACCATGACACGCACACATGGTTGTGATGCATGTGCCTGGTGTACCCTTATCAGACGGGTAGACATGATGGGTATACTGTGCTTCGTATATTTGTACCCCAGTGTCACTTTGACAACATGTACTGCTCTCTCACTCAATAACAAACATACTGCATATATATATAATCTTTTCTACTCTAGGCACAATGCCCGAAATTTTGAGGGAGGGAGGCTAGTCGATTAGACCGACCCCAGTATGCAACTGGTACTTCATTTATCGACCCCGAAAGGATGAAAGGCAAAGTCGACCTAGGTGGAATTTGAACTCAGAACATATAGACAGACGAAATGCCTATTTCTTTACTGCCCACAAGGGGCTACGCACAGAGGGGACAAACAAGGACAGACAAACGAATTAAGTCAATTATATCGACCCCAGTGTGTAACTGGTACTTATTTAATCGACCCCGAAAGGATGAAAGGCAAAGTTGACCTCCGCAGAATTTGAACTCAGAACGTAGCGGCAGACGAAATACCTATTTCTTTACTGCCCACAAGGGGCTACGCACAGAGGGGACAAACAAGGACAGACAAACGAATTAAGTCAATTATATCGACCCCAGTGTGTAACTGGTACTTATTTAATCGACCCCGAAAGGATGAAAGGCAAAGTTGACCGCGGAATTTGAACTCAGAACGTAGCGGCAGACGAAATACCTATTTCTTTACTACCCACAATGGGCTAAACACAGAGAGGACAGACAAGGACAGAGAAACGGATTAAGTCGATTATATGGACCCCAGTGCGTAACTGGTACTTATTTAATCGGCAGGCGAAATACAGCTAAGCATTTCGCCCGGCGTGCTAACGTTTCTGCCAGCTTGCTGCCTTATGCAATATATATATATACATGGCATTCCGTCGGTTACGACGACGAGGGTTCTAGTTGATCCGATCAACGAACAACCTGCTCCTGAAATTAACGTACAAGTGGCTGAGCACTCCACAGACACGTGTTCTCTTAACGTAGTTCTCGGGGAGATTCAGCGTGACAGAGTGTGACAAGGCCGGTCCTTTGAAATACAGGTACAACAGAAACAGGAAGAAAAAGTTAGAGAAAGTTGTGGTGAAAGAATACAGTAGGGTTCGCCACCACACCCTACTGGAGCCTCGTGGAGCTTTAGGTGTCTTCGCTCAATACACACTCTCAACGCCCGGTCTGGGAATCGAATCCGCGAGTCTGCTGTCCTACCTACTAGGCATTGCACCTCCACATACTATGTATATATGCAGCACGAAGTTTTGTTAGTGAACAGGTCGCGGTCTCAAAGCGACAAAAACATTTTGACAAATTAAATTTTAAATGTTGAAGTGAATCTAACGGTTTTTGTGTGTTTCTTAAATGGTTTATAAACACCTTCCACGCTGCAATTGTTTATATATACATACATACACACACACACACACACACACACACACACACACATATATATATATATATATACATACATATATATATA
>NC_043002.1:66539545-66562045 GCF_006345805.1 Octopus sinensis | reverse complement strand
ATGCTGGGAGACAAACATAGACACACAAATACACACACACACCACACACACACACCACACACACACACACACACACACACACAACACACATACTATAATATATAATATATATATATAATATATAATATGTATATCTACATATATACGACGGGCTTGTTTCAGTTTCCGTCTACCAAATCCACTCACAAAGCTTTGGTCGGTCCGAGGCTATATAGTAGAAAACAGTTGCCCAAGGAACTCGGAACTATGTGGTTGGTAAGCAAGCCTCTCACCACACAACCACTCATATTATATTATATTACATAGAAAAATAGTAGACACAAAAGAGAAACTAGTAATGGTCTGTGGGTCTGTCTTGACAAATAGTTCAAATATTGGAATAAATTTTATTCTACGAAGATAAAAAGCTTATCATTTACTTTAGTGTGAACTCAATGTTATGGTACCCAGCCAGTCCTAGATTCTGACGAAACCTGTAACTTATGAAATATCTTATCACTGATATTGAATGAGTTTCAGTTCACTATTTCGTTTTCTTTTTCAAATTATAGAAAGCAATCTTCATTTTTCACATTAACCATGACTGCTTTAAATAGTGAGCTCTATTATATATCATACTACTTATTTTCAGCTTGGGAACGGGCTTGGATGGATCGGCAGGGAAAGAAGACTCTGTTGTGCTTGACTTTAGTCCGGTTTTGTGAGGGTACACGGTAGGCGTAGCATAGGTGGTAGCATTCGGGTTGCCTCGCGCCGGCCGCCGTCACCGGCGGCGCCGTGCTCTTTTGGATGTCGCGGCGTTTCTTCGCCGTTTCGGTCGTCCGGCGCGTCGCGTCGTCGACCTTGCACGAAGCACGGTCTCTTCCGCCTTCATCCTGTGACTCACATTTATGTCTTTTTTTTTTTACTTCTGTTTGTCCCAAAGCGGTGTGGTAAACCAACATAATCCTTTACTTGTTCAAAGCATTTTCATTAGTTAATCTTGACTGCCATGTTTGTTTTCAAACTTTTAATTAGTGTTTATTTCATGCATTTTGAGTAATATAAAGTTTTTTTTCTTTCGTAAGCATTCCGTTCACAAGTTATTCTTATGGGATAACTCCACCTTGCTATGTATATCCTACCATCAGGGCCCTAAACCCGGAAGAAAATAAAGACGGCTGAGTGTTGGACCAGCAATTGAACCCTGTAAATCATGAAGAGCTATAGAAACAGCAGAAGAAAGACAGTCGCAAAACCCTAAGGGAAGAAGATTGCAATGGACATAATGATATATATCGTATGGATGCCAGGGAAATATGGTTGTATGGAGGCCAAGGAAACATGTGATACACAAGCCAGGCAAAGGACTAAATATATAACGTTGTAGTATTTCATATTCGCATAATACTTTATATATCTACGTGGATGTCCTCTCTCTTTCACAGTTAATATTCGGAGGAAAAGAGAGAGTGATGGTTGAGGGAGAGTAAGAATAAAAGCGAATAATAATGAGTATTTCAGTATTTTTTTCTTTTCTACTCTTGGCACAAGGCGCGAAATTTGTTTTGGAAGGGTGGGGGTAGTCGATTAGATCGACCCCAGTACGCAACTGGTACTTAATTTATCGACCCCGAAAGGGCGAAAGGCAAAGTTGACCTCAGCGGAATTTGAACTCAGAGCGTAAAGACAGACGAAATATCGCTAAGCATTTCGCCCGGCGTGCTAACGTTTCTATCAGCTCGCCGCCTTATGAGAGTTTCAATACTGAATATCCAGTTTGGAAGCTGATGGAATGGTCAGCACACTGGACAAAATGCTTAGCGGCATTTCGTCGGTCTTTACGTTCTTTGTTCAAATTCCGCCGAGGTCGACTTTGTCTTTCATCTTTTTGGGATCGATGAATTAAGTAACAGTTACGTACTGGGATCAATCTAATCGACTGGCCCCGTCCCCCAAAATTTCGGGCATTGTGCCTAGAGTAGAAAAGAATATAATAAGGCGGTGAGCAGGCAAAAACGTTAACACTTCGGACGAAATGCTTACCGATATTTCGTCTGCCGCTAGCGGCATTTCGTCGGTCTTTACGTTCTGAGTTCAAATCCCACCGAGTTCGACTTTGCCTTCCATCTTTTCGGGGTCGATGAAATAACTACCAGTTGAGTACTGTGATCGATGTAATCGATTTAAGCCCCCTCCTAAATTGCTGGCCTTGTGCCAAAATTTGAAACCAGTATTAAATATCCAATAAGAACCCTGTTAGTCCTTTCTATGCTATTCCATGAGCAGCCAGATCCTATTTGCATCATTCTCTACGATGGTCTTGGAATTTTGCTATGGCACTTTTGTACACCCTGACCCTGTGTTTTTGGCTGCATACGGAATTAGAGACACATGTAGCACTTCATCCTCCACAGGCAGTTCTCTGGATACAGCCAGAAAGACAACATCAGGGTGTACAAAAGAGCCATCACAAAATTCAAGACAATCGTAGAAAATAACGCAAATGTGATCTGCCTGCTATCCAATCAGAATCGTTTAGAAGAATAATGATCACGTTGGGAATGTAGTTCAGTCCATTCTAAGGTTGTAAACGAGCAAGAGAGAGAGAGAGAGGAAGAGGAAAGATGGGGAGAGAGAGAAAGAGATTGAAAGGAGGGTGGAAGTATAATCACTCTGCTTTAGAGAGATAACAATTATTTCTTCTTTCTGGTTGGCAAATAATATTTCTAATAAAGCAATAAACTTAAATATTCTTCTTGACGACTATTCAGTCTTAAAATCTCTGCCTCAAGTCGATTTTAGCATTCAGAGGTTTCCATCATCGTAAAACTATAGGATTGGTGTTTAAGCCGGTGTTTATCTCGGAATATAATTTGGTGCTTGTCATAAATGTAAAGTATACATTTGTGTTATAGTGTGCAATAGTAGAAGTTCCGTCTCAGTGTCGGCGCTGATTTGTGGACATTATATAACCTTATTTGGTAAATAGCACGATTAAATGCAAAAGCACTACATCTAATTTCTCTCCTTTTCTTCGTGCATTAAAAATAATATACCATGTCTAGATGAAGACTACAAAATGAAGCCTCTTCCATGTCTTCCATGAGAAGGAACTATGACGGAGTTATCTTGTGCTTAAGTGAATCGGACAAACTTAAAACATTTTTTAATGATTAGTTTCAAATTTGGCACAAGACAAACAAGATCGTAGGAGGAAGTAAGTTAATTACATCGACCTCAGTGCTAAACTGGTACTTAATTTATCGATCCCGAGAGGATGAAAGGCGAGATCGACGTCGGTGGAATTTGAGCTCAGAACACGCAAAGGCGAACGAAATGCCGCTAAGCATTTTGTTCGACTGATTCTGCCAGCTCGCCGCCTTGATGAGGATGATAATAAGAATAATTATAATAGTTTCAAATTTTGCCACAAGGCCAGCAATTTTGGGGGAGGGAATGAGTCGATTATATGATGATGATGATGAGGATGATGATTGTTGTATGGGCAAACTCCAGAAGGAGTCACCGGAAACGAGAATTGCAAAATCCAGTGGGATGCAATGGTCCAGTGCTATCCGACCACACATCGGAAACCGGACATTGTTGTGGTGAATAAAAAATAAAGAACATGTATGATACTCGACATAGCATGCCCCGGTGACAACGGGATCAATGTGAAAGAAGAAGCAAAATAAACAACTATGACGATTTGAAGTGGAAAATACGAAGGTTGTGGTCAGTGAGGAGAGTAGACGTGATACCAATAGTAATCGGTGCAGTTGGAACTATCAGCTCTCAACTACCAACATGGCTGAAAAAGATAGGTGCGATGACAGAACACCTACAAAAATCAGCATTGTTGAAAACTGCAAGAATTCTTCGCAGAGTCCTTGAAGTATGACCAGTAAACAATGTTTCACTGGTACTTAATTTATCGACCACGAAAGGATGAAAGGCAAATTCTACCTCGACGGAATTTGAATAATGATGATAATAATAATAATAATAATAATAATAATAATAATAATAATAATAATAATAATAATAATAATAATAATAATAACAATAATAATAACAATAATAATAATAATAATAATAATAATAATAATATAATAATAATAATAATAATAATAATAATAATAATAAATGCCCTGATGCAGTACCAGGCAGTGGCTCTCGTGGCTTCTGATCTTAACTGATTGGAAGTGTTATCATGTACATTGGTTTGTCTTGGTATAAGAGATGGGCTACAGCAAATATTCTGCTCAATACCACAGATTTGCTTGTCAGTTGTTTGACCTTAATCGGTTTGAGCATGTCCCTTGGTGGCTGACGATGTGTGCATCTCTGATTACGAGCAGAAGTAGTTGGGGAGCATCATAGCCATGTGTTGAGAGGGATTCTTTGGGGTTTGAATAATTTACCTCTGGAAACATGGGTGTTTCGTTCAACATCCTCAAACAACCCTTATTCAGGGACCTTTTGAGCAGGATGGGTTACCCGACCACAAGAAAATTTTAAGTGGGCCCCACCTGCAAGGCCATGCGCTGTTTATCTTGATATGAGATCATCATGTCGCGCACATATGGTAGTGATGCATGTGCCCAGTGTATGCTTATCAGACGGATAGTCATGATGGGTATACTGGGCTTCGTATATTTTAACCCAGTGTCACGTCACTTTGATGGCATTCACTGCTCTTTCATACCAATAATAATAATAATAATAATAATAATAATAATAATAATAATAATAATAATAATAATAATGATGATGATGATGATAAGCGTAAAATATGCTTATGAAAAGTGTGTTAGTATGTTAATTGATGATTGATATCAGAGAATTTGAATACATAATTTGTCGTAATTTAGTGTCATTTTAGGAATTAAATTTGGGGGTTTTTTTATGACGCTGAGATAAAAAAAAAAAAAAGAATTTAAACTCTTGTACATGATTACTCTAGATCCGGCTAAAATTACACCCTACCCTTTTTAAAAACAGCAATCATTAAAGATTACAGTCATAGATAAGTAAATAAGTGTAAGCTGCGATGGTCATTCTTAGATTGTATACTCGTTTTCATACACTTTAACAACTACAATAACAGTTTTAAAGATAAAAATCTCATATAGAAAATGTTATAATAAGAGCATATATAAGGTTGTCCCAAAAGTTCGTAAACACTTGCGAAAATTTGAATTTTTATGCAATTTTTAATTATTTGTTTGGGTTTATATTGTTATAGTTACCTTCATCTTTATATTCCAGATTTACGAACTTTTGGGACAACCTAATATTAACTTCTTCCTGAAGTTTAATAAAGTTCCACAAATCTATGTATAGCAGTATAGCATCATGTATTAAAGGAGATTCTCTCACTCGTAGATTAACTTCAGAGATGGATGAGGCGTGGCTGAGTTTAATATTTTTCTTTGGTTTACCAGTCTGGAGAATATTGGATCGTCCCATAAATGCGGTTTTTTTTTATATTTCTTTCATTTTTCAAAATTAAGATAAACAAATTCTTTTTAAATCTAATATATACTCTCCTTCACTTTCTACAATGCTCTTCCATCTATCTGGTAGACTTACAAGGCCCCCTCTTCCAAAATTCACTTGTCCGTGACGAAAAATACTCCTCCAGTACTGCTTTGACCTAGTCTACAGAATTCAAATTTTTCTCCAAAAGATTTTGAAGACTGCGGAATAAATGATAATCAGATGGGATAATGTTCGGCCATAGGCAGCTGACATTCTCCTTTATACACTGCAAAATAACCTGAGAGTTTTCATCAAATAACAATAATAATAATAATAATGTCTCTTAGTTGCTGACGATACATGCATCTCTGATCACGAGCAGAAGTAGTAGGGGAGTATCATAGCCATGTGTTGAGAGGGATTCTTTAGGGTTTGAATAATTCACCTCTGGAAACATGGGTGGTTTTTTCAACATCCTTAAATAACCCTTATTCAGGGACCTTTTGAGCAGGATGGGCTACTCAACCTGAAGAATATTCTAACTGGGCCCCACCTGCAAGGTCATGTGCTGTTTATTTTGATATGAGATCACCATGTCGCGCACATATGGTAGTGATGCATGTGCCTGGTGTACCCTTATCAGACGGGTAGTCATGATGGGTATATTGGGCTTCGTATATTTTACCCCAGTGTCACTTTGATGGCATGAACTGCTCTCTCAATAATAATAATAATAATAATAATACGTTCCTTGCAGAAAACGATCTACTTCCAGTAGAACAACAGGGATGCCGAAAAAGATGCGGCAGATCACTATGATCGGCTGCTCGATGTACAAGCATCACATGGATCTCAAACTTATTGTCATTTGATGGTCGCATCGTTTTGAATGTTACTTTCATCCAGAGTCGTCTAAGCAGCGTTATAGACAATCAAGCAAATAATGCGTTTACTGTACAGCCTACATAGATAAGAACTGGGCCTCCTAAATCTGTGGGATCCCTGGGCAACTGTTCAGTATGCCCTTGCCTTAACACAAGCCTGCTTTCATATGTTGGTAACAATCATGAGGATATTACTTCCCTCATTTGATCATCACAACCGCTGCCAGGATGTTGCTCCCAGCTGCATGTCATTGCCGCTCAAGATGCTACACATGTCAGTAAATCCGGTTTATCTGTTGGTCACCTCCCTCTGCCATCAAGTTCACACATAGTCAACGTTGGCCACCTCCGTCTGAACATCATGCCATCAAGTTCACACACAGTCGACATAATGAAGCACCGGCCATTATGATGTTATGTCCATCTGTTAGTCACAGCCAGCAGAATGTTAGAGAGAGAGAGAGAAAAAAAAAAAGAAAATAGTTTCATGTTAGTGAAAAGATTTTTAGGAATTTCAGTGATGATTAATTATAGAAATAGTTTCACTTTACTTTACCGCGTAATAACTAAATGTATACACAAATAACAAAAATGTCTGCCGAGAGACGCTAGATAAGTATTTTACACTGTATACCATGAATGACGTCTTTGTCGAGCAATCTAAGCACTATCACTTTTTTTCCTAATGTATTTCTATCTTTCTGTCTTTTCATTTTCATTCAATTTTCCTTTTGTTTCTTTTCTTCAATCTCTCTCCCTCCTCCCTCCTCCTCTCTCCCTCTCTCTCTCTCTCTCTCTTATCTATCTATCTATCTATCTATCTCATCACTGTCTGTATCATATCTCTGTCTCATCTCTCTCTCTCTCTTATTATGTGTGTGTGTGTCTTATCACAGTCAGTCTCATGCCTCTCTGTCTCCTTCTCTCCTCTCTTTTTCACACACAAACATACTCTCTCTGTCTCTCTCTTTCGCTTTCTCTGTCTGTCTCCGTCTCTCTCTCTCTCTCTCTCATTATGTGTGTGTGTCTTATCACAGTCTGTCTCATGTCTCTTTGTCTCTTTCTCTCCTCTCTCTCATACACACATTCTCTCTCTTTCGCTTTCTCCGTCTGTCTGTCTGTCTGTCTGTCTGTCTGTCTGTCTCCGTCTCTCTCTTTCTCTCTCTCTCTCCTCTCTCTCTCTCTCTCTCTCTCACTTTCTTGTCTTCCTATTCACCAATATAATTTCGTTGTACTTTTTTTTAAAATTCTAGTCTTTCCGCATTCCCTTACCGTTAACTGCTTTGTGTTGTCAGACTTTTTTGTTCTCTTTCTCTGCTTTTTCTTCTAATTTTGTATTGTTTTCTTTGAAGATACTTATATCTTGTTTGTTTTTTTTTCTTTCCCATCGTTCCACCTTTTTCTTTCTTCTTTCCTCTTTCCTTCCTTTTTCGTTCCATTCTTTTATGAAGACTTCCTTCCTTTCTATCTTTCCTTTCATCAATCTTTCCTTCAAACATTAAATTTCCGCCATTCCTTCTCATTTTTTTGCTCTCTCTGTCTCTATGTTTGCTTCAGTCTCTCTCTCTCTCTCTCTCTCTCGTCAATCATCCACCAACCTACAGTTCCTTCTTCCTTCCACTATCCCATCCCTCACCTACCTTCCTCTCTCTTCTCTTTCATTTCCATCTTTTCTGTCACAACTTTCAAACTTTTCCCCCTCTCGCTTCCCTCCTTCTTCTTACCAAAGATCTGTTTGGTTTGTGGTTTGCGAAGATTTGGTGCAGAGAATCCAAGTAACCGCAAGCAATATGAATGAATTACAAAGTTAGTAAAGCAAATGCTTTCTTTTATAAACAATATAAATTTCAAATATAGGTACAGACCGCCAAAACTATTAACATCAGAGTATAATCGTTTTATCAAGTACTCCAGTTACGTGAGTATTATTCTTTTCTACTCTTGGCATAAGACCCGAAATTTTGGGCGATGGGGCTAGTCGATTAGATCGTCCCCAGTACGCACCTGGTACTTAATTTATCGACCCCGAAAGGATGAAAGGCAAAGTTAACCTCGGCGGAATTTGAACTCAGAACATAAAGACAGACGAAATACTGCTAGGCATTTCGGCCGGCGTGCTAAGGTTTCTACCAGCTCGCCACCTTAGTTACGTAACTATTATTGCAAACATGATAAGGCAGCAAGTTGGCAGAATTGTTAATGCGCCGGACAAAATGCTTAACGGAACTGCGCTGATCTTTGCGTTTTGAGCTCAAATTCCAACGAGGTAGACTTTGCCTTTTATCCTTTTGGGGTGGATAAAATAAGTATCAGTTGAACACTAGGGTTGATTAATCGACTTACTCTAGCATACGAAATTGCTGGCCTTGTGCCCAAATTTGAAACTATCATTGCAAGGATGCTAAGGTGGTGACCTGGCAGAATCGTTAACACGACGGACAAAATGCTTAAAGGCATTTCGATCGCCTTTACGTTCGGGGCTCAAATTCCGCTGAGATCGCCTTTTCCTTTCATCCTTTCTGGATCGATAATATAAATATCAGTGGAGCAATGGGTTCGATGTAACTGAACGTCTCCCTCCCCCAAAATTCTAGGCCTTGTGCCTATTGTAGAAAGGATTAATACAAGAATGAAAGATAAAGTTCTTAACATCATCACATGGTCCATAGGGGCCTTTAGCGGGATCCTATTCTGTTGTAAGCATTCGAGTCAGATCTCTAGTTAGGAGGTAACCCCCTTCTCCCTCAGCAGTATCTAAAGCCATCAAAAAAAAAAAAGAGAAAAGAAAAGAAAGTCATAGACGTTGCCCTTTCCTTGACTAAGGCCCCACATAATATGAACTTCTGCCGAATTTGATTGTCAAAATGCAGGCGTGGCAGTATGGTAAGAAGTTTGCTTCTCAGCCACATGGTTCCAGGTTCAGTCTCAGTGGAAAAGTGTCTTCTACCATAGCCGCAAGCCGACCTAAGCCTTATGAGTGGATTTGGTAGACGTCGTATATTTATATATATTGGGTTGAGGAATAATTCATGAGCGTTTTTTTTTCTTCTCAAATTTGTTTTAACCAAAAATCTACAACAAATTAATTAATAATATACTCTCAGTTGTTGTTTACAACATCCTCCCATCGTTTAATAAGTTTTTCTATATCTCGGTGATAGAAATCTCCTGGGCTTCACTCAAAGAATTCGTCCAACCAAGTCCTCAATTCCACATCATTATTGAACAATACACTGCGCAGTGTTCAAAAGCGGTCGAAAGAGATAAAAATCTGACGGTGCCAAGTTCGGTGAGTATAGAGGATGAGGCAGCACTTCCCATTCGAGTTCTTGAATCGCGGCTTTGATTATATTTGCGATATGAGGAAAGCCATTGTCGTTTTTCAGAAAAAAGCCAGTTCACCTATCCGGTCTTCTTTGCTGAATTACTTCATTGAGTCGGTACAGCTGTTGAACGTAGAGGTCTGAATTAAGTTTGGTTGTGCTGAAGTAGTTTGTAATGAATTATGACTTCACAGTCCCACTATACACACAACATGGTCTTTCGAAGATAAAGGACTTGTTTTGCTTGCAGAGTCGCTTGTTTGTCGGGGCTGAGCCATTCTTTTCGCTGCTTCAAATTGACGTAAAGTCACCATTTTTCTTTGCAAGTGACAATGCGGTAAAGGAAACACTGAAAAAGCAAATGGTGTCGAAAATTCTCAGTTTTGTCCGCTTGAGATTCCATTTTAATAATATGAAAATACAAAAAAAAAAAAAAAAAATCAATAAAATTAAAAAATCAAAACACACTATCTTATAGAACAAAAACTTCTCTTTTGAATAGCAAATCATTTTACCAATGCGTTTTATTTCTGCGTGCATTTTTAAGTTTAACAAAAACGGTCATGAATTATTCCTCAACCCAATATATATATATTGGCCTGCTCGCTTAACCAGCGGGGTGGCGTCATTTGAAGGCTAAAGCAATGCGAAGCGCATTGTGACCAGCGATGTGTAGCAACATCTGATAACCTGGTCGGTCACGGTGATATATATATATATATATATATATATATATATATATATATATATATATATATATATATATATATATATATATATATGTAACTGCCCGAAATGGTCCTAACTTCTGGTACTTGACAGATGAAAGAAAGCCAAGAATGACCCGTCTTTTTTTTTTGCCTGTTTCTCTTGTCCACCTTTGTATCGTCTACCTGTCCAAACGTTTCAATTGCGTTTTTCTTCCATGCTTATATATAAATATATATATATATATATATATATATATATATATATATATATACATATGTGTGTGTGCGTGTGTGTTTGTATGTGTGTGCATGTATGTGTATATGTGTGTTTATGAGAGAGAGAGTGTGTGTGTGTGTGTGTGTGTTTTAGTCTCCTCCACCACAACTTGACAACAGGTGTTGATGTGTTTATGATTCTTGTACTTAGCGATTCATCATAAGAGATCGATAAAATAAGTACCACGTTTTAGTCGAATGAATCGACTGTAGTCGATTCATTCGACTAAAACTTCCTCAAGCGGTGCCCCAGCATGGCCGTAGTCCAATGACTGAAACAAATAATACATAAAAGATAAACACCGCAAGACTTCGTAGATAAACAAAGTTGAGGTTACCTTTTTTCGAGTGTCACCAAGTATACTAATATACGACAGCATTTATTATAAGAGTGGTAAATAGCTACACATTGAGTCCAGTAAAATTAAGAGATATCCATTCGCTTATCTGGAACTGTAATGTGAAACTGTGGCTGAATGGTATAAGTTAGCAATACATATGCACAGTGGCGGACTGGGTCTAAATATATTTATTGCCAGGAGACTATGGGAGCTCACCCACAACTATAATGCTATCATTTAATTTTTTTTTTTTTGTTTTTTGTTAAAAGTATTCTTTTCAACTGTCTACAAACACAGCCAGACTGAAATAATTATTGCATTCTTCCAGGAGTGAATAAAAAATTCTCAATCTTGAGGGGATGGGCCCCTTAGATACGAACATGGGCCCCCATATATAGATTCTAATGAGGATTACAGGTTACCAGCTTGCAGGTTACCAGCTTGCCCGATGGTCACTTACCATCGAGCAAGCTGGCAACCTGGCCAGTCCGCCACTGCATATGCATACACAACCCATTTAATGTAATTTTGCAACAAGCATACATTAAGCATTTTAATTTTTCTCCGGTAAAATAACACACACATTCGTGTTCAGTTTTGTGTGTCTGTATGTATGTCTATATGTGTGAGGATCTGGGTGTATGTTACGTGCATTGAAAAATTACAATGGTAATTATTTATAATTATTCGTATGTGTGTGTGTTATTGTTTTTGTTGTTTTTTTACTTTACGAACAAGAACGATTTTGGAATTGAAAACAAAACAATATTTCTTTTGTGTGATGGAAAGATACACTGAGAAAACTAATGGAAACGATTTTATTTTATTTTATTTTATTTTATGTCATCTGCGACAATACAACAATTTTCATGTCTGTCAGACAAGTAAGATCAAACACTAACCGCCTCCGCCACCGCCTCATTCCTTAATATTCCAACCGCTGCTAGCTTTTACTTCTAAGAGAATCAGTTTCTTTTTTCTCCCCACCTTATTTTCTTCTTTATTCGCTTTTGATCTCGCTTCCTGTTTCTATTAATTCCACTTATCATGAAGATAACTTACAACTTCAAGAGACAGACAGACAGATCAATCCCTGTAAGTTGGCGAACAAGTGGAAGAATCTAGAGAAAAACAATAGCCATATATCAACACCAAGACCATAATTCTTTGAAACGGAAACGTGAAGTACGATTTGTGGTGAGGGTAATCTTGTAAGGTTTGCGTCGACTCGAGTTAACGACACGTTTTTCATTCATCTTCGGAGAAATTCACATCACTTGGTACTGCTAATGACGTTAAGAAAAGTTTAACTCAACCGTCACATTTCCTACATGGCACCTTGTAAAATATTAAGCCTTTGAGCTGTAGAAATAATAGGTTTGCGGTGACTTACTGAAGGGTTTTCAATCACTCTATGGAGCAATTATATCGCTTGGAGCAGCTAATGATAATGGGAAAAGCTTTACTCGTCGCATTTCCTACACGTCACCTTCTAAAGTATTAAACCTCTGACCTTAGTCAAAAATCGCCAATTATACTTAAATATGCACTTATTTTTGACGATGGTACTTCTAATCAAACAAAAACAAACCTGATTTTTACACTACCAACAATAGATTTTACAAGTATACAGTAACAAACAGACCAATAGCCTTCCGAGGTCGATAAAGTAAGTACCAGTTGAACGCCGGTATAAATACGAAGGTGAGTCAAAAAGTAATGCCATTTTGTTTAGGGCAGGTCTAATTACCAACACAGGAACATGTATCATACATCAAAATGAAGCTGGTCCTCTGTGGATTACATCCCTACTTCTCAATATAGTCACCATTTCTCTCAATAGCAATGTTCCACCTTCGAATGAGAGCATGTATCCCTGCCCCGTAAAATTCTGCTGACTGTTCTTTGAGCCACTTCTTCACTGCAGTTTTGGCTTCCTCGTTACTGGAATAATTTAGTGCCTTCAGACTATCATCTCTTCGACCCCATGAAAGAGGGTTTGAGAGGTAAACATTATTCCCGTGACGAGGAAGCGAAAACTGTAGTGAAAAAGTGGTTCAAAGAACAATCAACAGAATTTTACGGGGCAGGGATACATGCTCTCATTCGAAGGTGGAACATTGCTATTGAGAGAAATGGTGACTATATTGAGAAGTAGGGATGTGATCCACAGAGGACCAGCTTCATTTTGATGTATGATACATGTTCCTGTGTTGGTAATTATACCTGCCCTAAACAAAATGGCATTACTTTTTGACTCACCCTCGTATATATATACATATACAGAGAGAGAGAGAGAGAGAGAGAGAGAGAGAGAGAGAGAGAGAGAGAGAGAGAGAGAGAGAGAGAGTGAGTGAGACATTTATAATAGTATAAAACACAATTATAATTAAGGGCACAGAAGAGACTATGTCTATACTGAAAATAGACGGTAAATCGTCAACCCACTTAAAATCATCACTTATGTTGTACACACATGTTGAAATTGAAGGAGGAGGATAAGAAAAGGTCATAAACTAACACAGTTAGCTTTGGATTGATCAATTTCTTGATCAGTCTAATAACTTTTCCTCATCAACAAAGCATAATGAGGGAAATAAATGAGACATTTATACATACCCACAGAAATGGGACATGGAATCGAGGCATTCGATTAAAATTTTTCAAGGTGGTGTTATATATATATATATATATATATATATATAATATATATATATATATATATATATATATATATATATATATGTATATATATATATAATATAATAATAATAATAATGATAATAATAATAATAATATAATAATAATAATGATGATAATAATAATAATAATAATAATAATAATATAATAATAATAATAAATAATAATAAAAATAGTAATAATAATAATAATAATAATAATAATAATAATAATAATAATAATAATAATAATAGGGAGTATAACTCCAAACTTACAGGGAAAAATTCAATTTAGTATTAAATCAAATTTCACAATATAGATATATAAAATATTAATTAGAGATAAAACCACTATTATACAACTCAAACAGTTTTATGTTTTGGTTTATGTCTGTCACTGTTTGAGTTGCATAATAGTGGTTTTATCTCTAATTTATATTATATATATATATATATATATTTATAGATATAGATATAGGGATGATATTATTAAAATACCATCACAAGCCGTACAGGCAAATTAATAAAATATAAGCATAGATTATTAGATATGTACATATATACACAAGGGTACTACATGGGTACCTATATCACTAATGATAGAAGTCAAAAATACTTCTGTACCACCGAATAGTCACAAATCTGTTACAGACAAGATAGGAAAAATATCAGTGAACAATAATAATTTCTTACCTCAAATGGGTCAGAACAAGTAAAATGCTGGTCAACCTGGTACCGGTTTCGAAATTTAGCGCCACCTAGGCTCGTGATTTCTCATCAGCCAAAGTCCGCCAGCTAAATAACTACTAACATTCACCCCCATCATGTCTGCGAAATTTCGTTTGAAGTGACCAAGCACCGTACGAACAAACGTTATGCGTAAAATCATTTATAAATAAATATAGGGATGGTATTATTAAAATACCATCAGAAGTGGTAAGCGAATTATCAGCCGTACAGGCAAATTAATAAAATATATACATACATTATTAGATATGTACATATATACACAAGGGTACTACATGAGTACCAACATCGCTAATGATAGAAGATAAAAATACTTCTGTACCACCAAATAGTCACAAATCTTTTACAGACAAGATAGGAAAAAATATCAGTGAATAAAAAATATCATTATTGTTCACTGATATTTTTTCCTAACTTGTCTGTAATAGATTTGTGACTATACGGTGGTACAGAAGTATTTTTGACTTCTATCATTAGCGATATAGGTACTCATGTAGTACCCTTGTGTATATATGTACATATCTAATAATGTATGTATATATTTAATATATATCTTTATATATATAAAACTGAGAATGTGTGTGTGTGTGTGTGTCTGTCTGTCTGTGTGTTTCCCTAAAACTCGAGAACTACACAATCAATTTCATTCAAATTTTACACATGCCTTACTCAGGGTCCATGTAGTTTCATGGGCAAAAAAAAAAATGTTCAACTTCTTGCCTAGAGCGAGCCCATAGCAATATCATATCTTCTCCACTATTTCAGTATTACGCGTTAAAAGTGAAACAAAAATATTTGTCAGATGTTTTCACTTTAACAATAAAAATAATAATAACAATTGAATTATATGTAGTAAGTAATAATTAAAATCAAACTAAAGTAACATGACAAAAGTAAAAATAGCAATTGGTATAAAATTGCATCAATGATTTGAACTTGAATAAGTGGTTTCACATGAATGGGAATAAATTAAAAATAAAATTAGCGTGCAGAAATGGAATAGTCCAGATGGATAATAAAAAAATAAATTAAAGAAAAGACTATTGTCTATAAAGTATACAATGTAGAGAAAAAAGAAGAGCTAACAATTCTAGTCTGTTATATAATTTGAGTATTGTTATCACTAGCGATATCAAGATATAACTTTGTATTTTGCATTTTATGTGTAGATGTAGATATATAGATGTACATGTAATAAGTACACATATATATACACATATATACATGCACTAGCACTATGACCCGGCAATGACGGGTCTTTAATGCTAGTATATATATATATATATATATATATATTATATATATATATATATATAGTGAGGGCGCGTGGCTTAATGGTTAGGGCATTCGGCACACGATTGTGAGTTCAATTCCCATTGACGCGTTGTGTCCTTGAGCAAGACAATATATTTCACGTTGCTCCAGTCCACTCAAAAGGCAAAAATGCGTAGTACTTGTATTTCAAAGTGTCAGCCTTGTCACACTCTGTGTCATGTTGAATTTCCATGAGAACTACATTACTTGTACGTTAATTTGACGAGCAAGCTGTTCCGTTATCGCATCAGCTGGGACAGAAGTACTTCTTATGTCTATATATATATATATATATATATATATATATATATATATATCGTTAGCCACTGCACACATTTTTTTCTCTCCTTGTTTTTTCTGTGTCCCTTTCAGTAGAAGAGCGTAGGCTCGAAACGTAAAAGACTTTTTCTATTCTTGAGCGTTATACTAATACATCTGTTTGTTTTGTACACTACCTGTCTTCGTCTTTTGTTTTTTCGTAAACTCTCCCTATATATATATATATATATATTTAAAGACCCCCTTCGGTCAGGCACTGACCATGGGTTTGCACCTAGAGAGATACCCTCTGAGGCACAAGTCTGGGCAAGGTTGTTTTATGGAAGACCAGCAGTCGCCCATGCATACCGGCCTCCCCTCTCCACGTCACCGATGTTGTCCAAGGGAAAGGCAAGGGCCGATACAGCTTGGCACCTGTGACGTCGCAACTCATTTCTACAGCTGAGTGAACTGGAGCAACGTGAAATAAAGTGCCTTGCTCAAGAACACAACAATATATATATATATATATTATTATATATATATATATATGCATACATACATACGACTTCATACATATTTTGACTGTGTATAGCTTGCACTGATAAATTAGTAGGTACTAATGTAGTTCATAATGATATAAAAATCTAAGTCACAACATACAATTTACCGCTAAAAGTTCTTTTAAAGTAGCAACAAAGCGACGTTTTATAATTCGAACTTAAAATCTCTCTCTCTCTCTATCTATCTATCTATCTATCCATCTCTCTCTCCCTCTCTTTCTCCCTCTCTCTCTCTCGCTCGCTCTCTCCATATATATATTTGTGTGTGTGTGTGTGTGTTGTGTGTGTGTGTGTGTGTGTGTGTTTGCCTATCTTCTATATATCCGTGAATGAGTTTTGTATGTCTAGATGTCCGTGAGAGCTTGTGTGCGTGCGTGCGGGTGTGCTTATATTCGTGTGTAGTGGTGGCGTGCGGGTGTGCTTATATTCGTGTGTAGTGGTGGCGTGCAGGCGTGCGTGCGCTGCAGTACATCTCTGTGCGTTGCAGCAAACGTTTTCCGTCTAATCCTTATCGAACAGTTTACGAAGTAGCTTCAGGCTCCCCTAGTAAAGTCACCAGAAAAATGTGAACCTTTTCGATATGATCTTTTAAATGTTACGCCTTTTCATAGCGAGCATTTCGTCTACGAAATCATAAATTGTACCCAAAAGCAGTTGCTTAGTCCTGCAAAATCTAGATACGGCACGGCAGTTTATTTTGGTCGTGACTTTAAAATGCCTCTCAGTGATCTCCATCAGTAGAAATCTGGTTAAACTGTCTTGTAGGGCATAAGTATTTATACTATATGGGCTGTTAGCTTCTAGTATAAAATAACGTATTTGATGGCATGAAAGGCTCTTAGACCTTGTAGATGCACCCTAATTTCAGCAGCGTATAATCTGTGAAAAATGAACGCCAGGGACAAAATTAGCTTATGGGTGGTCCAGCTTCGCAAATATTATCCGTGGTGATTTTTAAAAACTTCTTTGGGAATAAAAGTACGTCTTATATGCCGTTACGTGCTGTGGTATATATATTTCTCCAAGATGTCCATAAATCTGACGTAGTGTATTAAGAGTATAATTATGTATGTTGAAAATTAGCTTGAATTTGTTTGGATCGACTCATATTCTTGTCTAGTTAGTCGAAAGAGAAGAGGTCATGAACCTTAACACATCATCCTAGATTGGCGAGATTGTTACAGATGATACCAGTTTGAACTTTCGTAGGTCAAGGTCTGAAGGGAAAACCTGGGTGTGTGCATATTTAGCACGTAATGACTGGACAAACGTTTAGTACAGGATGTGAGAGGTTTAAGAGAGTGTTGATAACAAGAAGAGACGGTTGTGTCGCATGGACCTGCTTGGAAAAGAAGTGAAGTATGTGGTCAGCTGGTTTAGACGATAGGAAGCCATGAAGAGGATCAGAAGCCAGAGAAGAAATAATATGTGTGAGCCCGCTGTTGAAACGTTTGTGAACGAATCTTTGCCAATAAACAGAATGTCTGTGTGAATCGATGACAGTATCCCAAATATGCAAGTAGAAATATTTTTGTCTTTGTTTATCATGGCGAGTTGGCTGTTTGGTTCCAGAAAAACAGTGATAAAGGAATCAGTGATAAAGGAACATCTCAACGCACTTTGTAAATGGAACGAATGATAGCTTCATTGACACCAAGCTCAAAGCCCACAGCAGAGAATCTTCGACTTTCGCGTCATTTTCTTGGTCGTCTCTACCTTTATCAGCGTCATTTGTTAGGATCAGGTGCATTTGTATCCTGCTCATTGATACCCTGTTGATGGGTATGAGTACGTAAATCCGTACAAAAACAAATACGCAGCACAGCAGGTAAACACAAGCGGTAGTTTGTGCATTCTGGGTAGCTGAGCATTGTGGATGGTCGATGAGGCGTATTTTTGCGGTACTCGCCAACCCGTGTTATCATACATGAATCCGTGATAAGCGTAACATAGATCACAATTAAGCGTGCAGTGTTATCTCGGATGAGTGATGAATGAATCAGCAATAAAGAAGGCGGCGAGATGGCAGAAGCGTTAGCACGTCGGGCGAAATGCGTAGCCGTATTTCGTCTGTCGTTACGTTCTGAGTTCAAATTCCGCCGAGGTCGACTTTGCCTTTCATCCTTTCGAGGTCGATATTAAATAAGTACCAGTTACGCACTGGGATCGATATAATCGACTTAATCCGTTTGTCTGTCTTTGTTTGTCCTCTCCTTGTGGGTAGTAAAGAAATTGGTATTTCGTCTGTCTTTACGTTCTGAGTTCAAATTCCGCCGATGTCGACTTTACCTTTCATCCTTTCGGGGTCGATAAATAAAGTACCAGTTACGCACTGGGGTCGATGTAATCGACGTAATCCTTTTGTCTGTCCTTGTTTATCCCCTCTGTGTTTAGCCCCTTGTGGACAATAAAGAAATAAGAAACGTCAGCACGCCGGGTGAAATGTTTAGTGGTATTTCGTCTGACGTTACGTTGCCTTTCATACTTTCGGGGTAGATTAAATAAGTACCAGTTACGCATTGGGGTCGATGTAATCGACTTAATCCGTTTGTTTCCTCTATGTTTAGCCCCCCTGTGGGCACTGAAGAAATAAATAAACGAGGTTATACGTACTCTAAGGTGCGTCTTGTTTGAGCTTTGTAAATGATCAGTAACTTGTCAAAGATGAAGTATTTTCTTGCTCTGGAAAAGAAGCTTTGTTTAACGTTACATATGTGATGTCGTCATGAGAGAGACAATCAGGGATTGGGTGGTTTATCTTTCGTAAAGGCTTTGAGAGCTTTAGTTATCTGTTGTTCATATGCGCTAGCTATCTGTAAATTATATAGTTCGGGTCATACGTTGCTCTGGCAGTGTAAATATACAAGATAATTGCTTTAAATACCAGATTATTGCTTCAAATGTAGTCCAAATGTTGGTTTCTAGCATTGGTATAAGACCATGTATCTTTAAGAGATCAAGTTTATAGTTAATTGGAACGATTATCTCAGTATTGGACTTGTATTTCATTTATCGATCCTCACAAGGATTAAACGGAAAATTAACATGGCAGGATTTTAACTTATAACATAGAGAATGAGATAACTAAACATTGCTTTCCGATTTTGGCACAATGCCAGCAATTTCGGGGTAAGTGGTAAGTCGATAACATCAACCCTGGTGCTCAGCTGTTATTTATTTTATCGACCACGAAAAGACGAGAGGCAAAATCGACCTCGGCAGAATTTAAACTCAGAATGTAAAGTCGGACGAAATGCCGTAAAGATATTTTGTTCGGCATCTAACTATTCTGCTAGCACGCCGCCTTATACGTAGCTAAATATTGGAAGACATTCCGTGAGGCAATCTATCAATTCTGTTACTGAACCCACAATAATTAAAGAGCAGGATTTGAACTCATAACATAGAAAATGACGTAACTAAATACGGGAAGACATTTTGTTAGGCAATCTATCAATTTATCGATTTTTTAATAAATCCCCACAAGGATTAAAGAAAAAATTGGTACCAGCAGATTTTGAACTCATGACAATGAGAATGACGTATCTATTGAAAATTTTTTTTTTTTTAAAGTGGGTTTGAGTGATTGTTTACCGATTCTGCCACCGTTTTTGAATTATAGCTATTCGGATTACAAAGTGTTATGTTCGGTATGGCAGAAAACACACTGCAACAACAGTAAAACAATATGGCGGAGATGTTTCTTATGTCAGACGATAAGATAAGAGAAAAAGATAAGAGAACGGAGCTCTGTATATATTTACTTTAATTACCTACATAAAAACTCGGTTGACAGGCCGCAGCGACTGGAAAAGAGAGCGTGTGTGTGTGCGTGTATATATATATATATATATATATATATATATATATATAAAAGACCCCCTTCGGTCATGACTGACCATGGGATTGCACCTAGAAAGTTACCCTCCTAGACACAAGTCCGGGCAAGGTTGTTTATGGAAGGCTAGCAGTCGCCCATGCATACCAGCCTCCCCTCTCCACGCCACCAGTGTTATCCAAGGGAAAGACAAAGGTCGATACAGCTTGGCACCTGTGACGTCGCAACTCATTTCTACAGCTGAGTGAACTGGAGCAACGTGAAATAAAGTGCCTTGCTCGAGAACACAACACGCAGCCCGGTCCGGGATTCGAGCTCACAACCTCACGCTCGACGCTCTAACCACTGAGCCATGCGCCTTCACATAATAATATATATATATATATATATATATTAATATATATATATATATATATATTATATATAATATAATATATATATATATATATATTCACACATATATATATATATTATATATATATATATATATAATGTATATATATATATTATATGTATGTATGTATGTATGTATGTATGTATGTATGTATGTATGTATGTATGTATATATATGTATATGTATATATATATGTATATGTATGCATATATATATATATATATATATATATATATATATATATATATATATATATATATATATATATATATATATATATATATATATATATAGGGGTTGGGCAAAATAATGGAAACACCTAGCAATTTTGAAATATCTATAAAACCGACAAAAGCTTGTTTATTTTTATGTTTTTTATTTATTATTAGTGTTGCTCAATAGGTTTTGCTAAAATTGCTGTTTCTTTTCAGATATAAGAAAAGGGTAATTAAAATTCATTAAAATGACAGAGCTGTCAGACTTTCAAAGAGGTCAAATTGTTGGTGTTCGTATGGCAGGCGGTAGCGTAACGTAAACAGCCGAAATGTTTGGTGTATCAAGAAGTACTGTCTTGAAAGTAATGACAGCCTTTGAGAAAGAGGGAAAAACCTCCTCGTCGAAACAAAACTCCGGAAGAAAACCAAAACTTTCAGATAGGGGCTGTTAGAATTGTTAGAAAGGATCACAAAAGTACAGCTCCCAGAATTACCGTAGAGCTTAATGACCACCTCGAGAACCCAGTTTCCACAAAAACTGTTCACACAAAGCCGGATTTCACGGGAGGGCTGCAATCAGAAAATCACTGCTTTCAAAAACAAAGGCTGCAAAGAGTTTAGAGTGGAGTAAAAACCTACAGAATTGGTCCCTAGAGCAGTGGAAGAATGTTATTTTCTCGGACGAGCCATCCTTTACCTTATTTTCGACCACCTGCCGAGTATACGTGTGGAGACAGCCAAAAGAAGTAGTTGACCTAGACTGTCTTCTTCCAACTGTTAAACACGGGGGAGGATCTGTGATGATCTGGAGGAGGGGGCTATATCTTGGAAATCCGCCGGTCCACTGGTTTCCCTTCATGGCAAAATTAATAGTCAATCTGAACAAATTCATCCTATGGTTGCGGAACTGTTTCCGGAGGGAAACGCAATCTTACAGGATGATAATGCACCAATTCACACAGCTAAAGTTGTTACTAGAATGTTACGAGAAACATTCAAGTGAAGTTGAACATCTTACCTGGCCACCACAGTTCCCAGATCTCAATATTATTGAACATTTATGATGCATTTTAGAAAAACAAGTGAGGAGTCGATATCCTCCACCATCATCACTACAAGAACAGGGGACTGTTTTAACTGAAGAATGGACAAAAATTCCTTTGGTAACAATTCAAATTTTGTACGAGTCCATGCCTCATAGAAGTAAAGCTGTAATTACTGCCAAAGGATATCTTACCCCATATTAAAATAAATTTGTTTGAAATTTTAAGGAGTTTCCATTATTTTGTCCAAGACCTGTATATATATATATATATATATATATATATATATATGTGTGTGTGTGTGTGGTGTGTGTGTGTGTGTGTGTGTGTGTGTAATAATGTATATGCATATATAATACGTATACATACATACATCACTGACACCCATATAAACACACATACAAACATACTGTGAAACACACAAGCATACATATTTATATATTAAGGATA
>NC_043002.1:66519634-66526945 GCF_006345805.1 Octopus sinensis | reverse complement strand
AATTGTTTTTTCCTTTTGGCAGAAGACCAGCTATTTTGAGAGGAGAAAACAAGTCAATTACGTTGACCTCAGTACTTAGCTGGTACTTTGTTTTATCGACCTCAGATAGACGAGAGTCAAAGTTAGTCTCGGTGAAATTTGAACTCGGAACGTAAAGATCCGGAACAACTGCCACAAAGCATTTTTTTCCGAAGCTCTTACGACTCTACCAGCTCTCTACTTAGTGAGTGAGTGTATGTCTTTGCGACTGTCCTCGTCCCCCACCACGTCCCCCCATAACTTAGCAGTTCGGCGAAAGAGATCAATAAAATAAGTACCAGCCTTCAGAAGGATAAAGACAAAGTCGACCCTCGCGGAATCTGAACCCAGAGCGTAGCGACGGACGAATGCCGCTAAGCTTTTTTTCCCCGACGTGCTACGGTTCCGCCAGCTTGCCGCCTTAATATAATAATACTAATAATAATATAATAATAATAATAATCATAATACCGATTTCATGCATTTATTTGCCAAAAGTGCAAGAAGATAGGGGACAATACAGAGACGACATAAAGTGTGGTCGTTTAAATTTCTGCAATTTAAATTTAGCACTTCTATTTTGTCTTATTTTAACTTGACACAGACGTACTGTGAAATATCGTTCAACTAATAAATATCTTACAATCGAATCGCGCTCTTCGTCTTGACTGTTTACCTTGTGAAGAGTTAGTCAATACTTTTTAAAAATATGATAATAATAATAATAATAATTAATAATAATGATGATGATGATGATGATGATGGTGTGGATGATGATGGTGGTGGTGGTGTGTGGTGGTGTGTTGTGGTTGTGGTGATGTTGTAGAGTGGTGTAGATTTTTATGAATTCACAATGATACATCATCTAAGAGGCGGGGGTTTGTTTGATTGACACGCTATGCCTTAATGGTATTTACTCTACTAAACTCGACACGATGAAATGCAAAGCAGACGCCGAAGGATTTCGAGTGAGTGACGTCACTCCTTTAGCGACGTCACTATATACTGTAAGGTATTTCATCCAGTGTCTTTACAATTTTGATCTCCATTATCTAACCCCAATACCGTGACAGTATAACAATCATACCATGTCGAAATGGAAAGCAACCATATCAATACAAGCGAAAGAGAGGATAAAAATCTAGCATCTTATATTCTTTTATTCGTTTCAGTCATTTGACTGCGGCCATGCTGGAGCACCGCCTTTAGTCGAACAAATAGACCCCAGGACTTATTCTTTGTAAACCTAGTACTTATTCTATCGCCGTCTCTTTTTGGTGAACCCTTAAGCGACGGGGACGTAAGCACACCAACATCGGTTGTCAAGCGATGATGGAGGGACAAACGCAGACACAAAACCACAATTCATACCTTATATATATTATATACATATATACATATATATATATGTATGTGTGTATGTATGTGTATATACATGAATATATATAATATATATATATATATATCTATATATATATATATATAATATACACACACATATGTGAATGTGTGTGCGTGTGTGGGGGAATTTGAACTCAGAACGTATTGCCAACAGAAATGTCGCTACGCATTTTGTCCTGCGCAATGACGATTCTGCCACCACGCCAACAACTATATTGGCAGGAGGAGGAGGAGGAGGGGGCAGCGGAGGAGGAGTAGGAAGAAGAAGAAGAAGAAGAAGAAGAAGAAGAAGAAGAAGGAGGAGAAGAAGAAGAAGAAGGAGGAGGAGAAGAAGAAGAAGAAGAAGAAGAAGAAGAAGAAGAAGAAGAAGGAGAAGAAGAAGAAGAAGAAGAAGAAGAAGAAGAAGAAGAAGAAGAAGAAGAAGAAGGAGGAGGAGGAGGAGGGATGAATGAATTAAAAACAACGCAGTATTTGGCATCTAAGAAACAGAGAATTCTTCAATTAGAAACCATTTCATTAAGCTGGCGTCTACTAAAATATGTTCAGCGCAATTGTTATATTTCCAAGGATTTTAATGAAACATACTTAACGATAAATGTAATTAAAACTGCGTTTGACGAATGTAAAATTAATTTTGAAGTTCTTTGTAAGCACGAAAACTACGGGAAGAACGAATAAGAGTCATTATTATATGTGTGTGTGTTTGTGTGTGTGTACATACATACACACACACACATAAACATATATATATATATATATACGTCAAGATACGGTCGTCTCGCTGTGTAAGATGGAAATTGCTGAAGGTAACTGAAGAGGGAAAAGTCTTGATACTGTTTTTATATGAGAATTAGAATGGATATTTGTATGAATATAAGTTCGTACGTAAACGTATATACATACACGCGCAGACGCATATATATATATACCCTTTTACTCTTTTACTTGTTTCAGTCATTTGACTGCGGCCATGCTGGGGCACCGCCTTTGGTCGAGGAAATCGACCCCAGGACTTATTCTTTGTAAGCCTAGTACTTATTCTATCGGTCTCTTTTGCCGAACCGCTAAGTTACGGGGACGTAAACACACCAGCATCGTTGTTGGGGGGACAAAACAACACACAAACACCCACACACAACACACATACATATATATATATATACATATATACGACGGGTTTCTTTCAGTTTCCGTCTACCAAATCCACTCACAAAGCTTTGGTCGGCCCGAGGCTATAGCAGAAGACACTTGCCTAAGGTGCCACGCAATGGGACTGAACCCGGAACCATGCGGTTGGTAAGCAAGTTACTTACTACACAGCCACTCATGTGCCTATATATATATATATATACGCTTACGCATACGCTCGCATACACAAACACAGTCACACACACAGGCATACATTCATACATATACGCTCACGAACATTCTCCTGTATGTAATGAGAATAATTTAAAATCTTGTTTGTAATTCCAAACACACATACATTTCATATATTTGGTTACGTAATATAAATAATGGTTAAATGACATGGAAACGGCTAGCAGAAAAGGATAAATGGACACGGAAAAGTCCTAAATTAATCTAGTTTCGGCCCGTTTATGCCATAGTATCACTCCTCTAGATGAGCCAGTGATTGAAAAATATCGCTGAGCTGGTAAATATTACAACGAAAAGTTTGATTGCTTAAAACATGGTGGGTCACAATATGCGAATGGAAAGAAAACTCGCGGACAAACAGATACAGAGAAATGTTGGCTCTCCTATTGTAAACGATAGATGAGGATTCTATGGGCCTCTTACTGACTAACTTGCACATGTGATCAAATATTAACTCAATCCCGCCACCAAATCGACATTGCCTGTACAAGTTGACGTTGTACCCGCACGTCAGATGTCGATATGATTGTAGAGCAACGTGACATGAAGTCTTTTGTTCAAGAAGAACACTACGGTTCCCAGTTCAAGAATCGAAACGATCGATTCCCACGTGTATTAATGCAATTCTTTTCTGTTGTAGGTGTTTATACGTTCTAATATTTGACTATTTCCTATAACAAATATATGGCGAAGACTTATAATTCTATTTCCAAAATTTCATTCGTCACCGTTTCCTAATTCATGCAGAATTCGCACATATTTATAGATACATGTAAGCATTATCGGTTGACATACAAAGTGTATGACTTTATTTATACAGTCATTTGCTGCGGGACAGCGTCCTGGAAAAGCTCCCTGATGCCGAGTAATAGAGAATGCTGAATGTCCCAGACCAGGTGAGACAACTCGCATCGAGATGAACGAGAATAATAGATATCGATATTTTGCGATTACTGAGGTTCATCCGTATCATGTACTCGAAACTCATCGAAACGAAATGAATCGCCAGTCTGGAACATATATGTGAATAGTGTGAAGTTTTTTTGCTGATGTGCTGCGGTGAAGCACATGTAAAACAAAATCAAATTACGAAAGAAAAATATCGCTAATGATGGTTTCAAATTTTTCCACAAGGGCAGCAATTTTGTGGAGGGGATGAGTCGATTACATCGACCCTAGTGTTCTACTAGTACTTATTTTATCGACCCCTAAAGGATGAAAGGCAAAGTCGACCTCGGCGGAATTTGAACTCAGAACGTAGCGGCAGACAAAATACCAATTTCTTTACTACCCACAAGGGGCTAAACACAGAGAGGACAAACAAGGACAGACAAACGGATTAAGTCGATTATATCGACCCCATTGCGTAACTGGTACTTATTTAATCGACCCCGAAAGGATGAAAGGCAAAGTCGACCTCGGCGGAATTTGAACTCAGAACGCAGTGGCAGACGAAATACCGGTAAGCATTTCGCCCGGCGCGCTAACGTTTCTGCCAGCTCGCCGCCTTAAGCAGCCCTAATAATGTAAGCATTATCGGTCTCACATACGTAATATATGTCTATTGTTTACACGCCCATTTGCTGCGGGATAGCGTCCTGGGAAATCTCCCTACTCACATAATCATGGTGAAACATCGATATATATATATATATATATGTGAGTGTGTGTGTGTGTGCATGCATATGTGTATACATATGTATGTATATATGTATGCATATGTATGCACGTATGCATATGTATATATGTATGAATGCACGTATACATATGTATGTATGCATGCATGTATGTATGCATATGTATGTATGTAAGCATACATGCATGTATGTATGTATATATGTACGCATGTATGTATGAATGCATGTATGTATATAAACGTAAATCGAAGAAAGTATCCATATTTTCTCGGTCTTACCTTCTGGTTGAAGTGGTAATTAATGGTACTTTTTACTGCCATTTTATTGTGAGCAAGAATTACTGAAGATATATCAACCTTGATGAATATATAAACATTTAACTGTATACTTCAAATTACTTTCAGCGATCAATAACTTTTAGCTTCTTATTACTTAAGTGTAGTGTCTGTCTGTTTCCATAGTAAATATTCTAATTCTTTTAAATTATACTATATATAAAGGTTTTGTGATCTATTCCATTACTTTCTCCTATTTTATTTTATTTTATGTTCTATATTGTAAAGCACTGCAATGACTCCATCTATAAATACATTGGAAATGGACGAAAAAGTAGTTTTACTTGTCCGATGTAACAGTCGGAGTCGTCAAGTTTGCAACTTTCCCGCCTGTATAACTCAGCAATCATTGTGTTGCTCGTGAACTTGTGGTTTTGTGATGAGGAGTCTTTTACATCCGTCGGTTTTGTATTATATTTGTATTGTTAGTTTGTGGTTGAGTGTAATACATATTGTTTTTAGCTTTACTGTTAATAGTCTATTTGACAAAAAATTTATTCCTTCTGTAATTGAAGTGTATATACTTAGTTCATGTTGTATAAGACTGATTTGTTTCTTTGTTCTCCAGAAGTTCGTCGTATGTGTATGTGTGTGAGTATGTGTGTGTGTTTGCGCGAGAGAACAAGAGAGAGAGAGAGAGTGTGTGTGTATGTGTGTGTGTGTGTGTGTGTATGTGTGTGTGTGTGTATGTGTGCGAAGTTATGAGTCTCTGTATGTGTGGGTATATGAGTTTGTGTGTGTGTATGTGTGTATGAGAGAGAGATAGAGTGGGATAGATGGAAGGAGAGAGAGAAATGGACAGTGAGTATGTAGGCACGTCTTTCTTTTTGCATCTTAACGGCTGATAACAGCTCCTTGCTGTTTACATCCCAGCAACCAAGCGCTTCGGCAAAAAGAGCACGATGAAATAACTACTAAACATAAAAGTGAGCACTTTAGTTGATTTCATCGACTACAGCCATTAAGACGGTGTTATAGCACACCCGCAGTGGAATGACCGCGACAATTATTAAAAGAATAAGCTAATAAAAGAACACACACCCTCGTACATACACGTGTATGTATGAATGTATGTGTATACGTATGTATCTGTATATATACAGAGGTTGAACAAAATAATGGAAACACCTAGCATCATAGCATCATAATTTTGAAGTATCTATAAAACCGTCAAAAGCTTGTTTTTTTTTTATATTTATTATTAGTGCTGCTTAATATGATTTGCTAAAATTGCTGTTTCTTTTCAGATATCATCAGAAAAAGGTAATTAAAATTCGTTAAAAGTCTATCGGACGTTCAAAGAGGTCAAATTGTTGGCGCTCGTATGGCAGGCGCTAACGTAACGAAAACAGCCGAAATGTCTGGTGTATCAAGAAGTACTGTCTCGAAAGTAATGACAACCTTTGAGGAAGAGGGAAAAACCTCCTCGTCGAAACAAAACTCCAGAAGAAAACCAAAACTTTCAGATGGGGACCGTCGGACTCTTAAGCGAATTGTTAGAAAGGATCACAAAAGTACAGCTCCCAAAATTACTGCAGAGCTTAATGACCACCTCGAGAACCCAGTTTCCACAAAATCTGTTCGCGGGGATCTGCACAAAGCCGGATTTCATGGGAGGGTTGCAATCAGAAAACCTCTACTTTCAAAAACACACGTTGCAAAGCCATTAGAGTGGAGTAAAAACCTACAGAATTGGTCCCTGGAGCAGTGGAAGAATGTTATTTTCTCGGACGAGTCATCCTTTACCGTATTTCTGACCACCGGCTGAGTATACGTGTGGAGATAGCCAAAAGAAGCATTTGACCCAGACTGCCTTCTTCCAACTGTTAAACATGGAAGAGGATCTATGATGATTGGGGATGGAAGGGGGCTATATCTTGAAAATCTACCAGCTCAATGGTTTTCCTTCATGGCAGAATTGATAGTCAAGACTATTTAAGCATTTTATCTGAACAAATTTATCCTTGGTTGCGGAACTGTTTCCGGAGGGAAACACAATCTTTCAGGATGATAATGCACCAATTCACACAGCTAAAGTTGTTACTGAATGGCACAACTAGTGAAGTTGAACATCTTATCTGGCCACCACAGTCCCCAGTTCTCAATATTATTAAACATTTATGGTGCATCTTAGAAAAACAAGTAAGGAGTCGATATCCTCCATCATATCATTATAAGAACTGGAGACTGTTTTAACTGAAGAATGCACAAAAATTTCTTTGGAAACAATTCAAACTTTGTACGAGTCCATGCCTCGTAGAATTCAAGCTGTAATTACTGCCAAAGGCGGTCCTACCCCATTTCAAAATAAATTTGTTTGAAATTTTAAGGAGTTTCCATTATTTTATCCAAACCCTGTATGTATGTATGTATGTATGTATGTATGTATGTATGTATGTATGCATGCATATATGTATGTATACACATTTATCACTTTGTATATTCTTTTTTACTCTCCCACCCTTTCTCTAATTCTTCTCCCCTTCATCATCCTCTATCTGTCCTTCTCTCTCCGTCACACTTCCTCCTTGACTCTATCG
>NC_043002.1:66502134-66514634 GCF_006345805.1 Octopus sinensis | reverse complement strand
CTCCCCTCCTCCCCTTCCTTCTCCCCTCCTCTCTCTCCCCCATCCTCTCCTCTTCCCCCTCTCCTCCCCCTCTTCTTCCCCTCCCCTTCTCTCCCCCTCTTCTCCTCACTACACCACACGACTTTACACATCACATCATATATGATGTGCCATACTAATACATACACCAACTAATACATACTAATACGTACTAATACATACTAATACATACTAATACATACACCAACCCTATACATACACACGTCCAGACCCCTCATACGCACTTATACTCTCTCATACACACACACACACACTTATACATACTAATACGTACTAATACATACTAATACATACTAATACATACACCAACCCCATACATACGCACGTCCAGACCAATCCTACGCACTAATACTCTCCCATACACACACACACACACACACACCCTTATACATACTAATACATACACCAACCCTATACATACACACGTCCAGACCCCTCCTACGCACTATTAGCTGGTCCTTCAACCCTATTATCAACCCTATTATCTCCCCTTATTTCGCTCTCGCGTCTCATGTTTGATCTTTGACCTCTGGCCGAAATCAGATCGCCATGTTGATTCGTTAGCTACTGCACGCATTTTTTCTCTCCTTCTTTTTGTGTGTTTTTTCTCTCTGTGTATCTTTCTGTTGAAGAGCGTAGGCTCGAAACGTTAAAGACTTGTTTTATTTATATTTCCTGAGCGCCATACTAATACAATTGTTCGTTTGTTTTCCACCTGCCTTCGTCTTTTGTCTATTTTCATAAAGCTTCCCGTTATATATATGCATGTATGTATGTGTGTATATATATATATATATATATATATATATATATATATATATATATATATATATATATATATATAAACAACTTATAAATAAGGGCAAACGAAAACATTTCTAATGCCAAATATGCCGAAATTTGACAAAATTATCCATAACCATATCATTTTTCACAATACGCACGCTACTCGAAAAAAAGTCGACAGAAATTTCTAAAAAATTCCATTATTATCATATCGGACCGATTTCAGGGTTAGTTCATAAGAACCCTCCCTTCGTCAGTGATAAATGTGGCAAAGAAATAAATGAGATACTTACTCATACCCATGGAAGAAGCAAACACTATGTCTTGAGCACAATTAAGTACCCCAAATACATCCAAAATAGAAACTCTCCAGCCCATTCAAGACACGTGCGATTTGAACTGAGGCTCTCACAGAGTGAGAAAGTCCGGAAGTGAACACTATTAAATTTATATTTAATGTAGGATAAATTTATGTAGAGCACAATTCATTTCCCATCTAGGTGACGCTTAGAAAGCATTGTTAATACCTATTTCTTTACTACCCACAAGGGGCTAAACATAGAGGGAACAAACAAGGACAGACAAAGAGATTAAGTCGATTACATCGACCCCTGTGCATAACTGGTACTTAATTTATCGACCCCGAAAGGATGAAAGGCAAAGTCGATCTCGGCGGAATTTGAACTCACAACGTAACGGCAGACGAAATACTTATTTCTATTTCTTTACTACCCACAAGGGGCTAAACACAGAGGGGACAAACAAGGACAGACAAGCGAATTAAGTCGATTACATCGACCCAGTGCGGTACTTAATTTATCGACCCCGAAAGGATGAAAGGCAAAGTCGACCTCGGCGGAATTTGAACTTACAACGTAACGGCAGACGAAATACGACTACGCTTTTCGCCCGGCGTGCTAACGTTTCCGCCGGCTCGCCGCCTTCAAGCATTGTCAACACCAAGATCCTCTCACTATTTGTCTAAGATTGTTCTTATCACGGACCTCCCTCTACTCAGCTTCAGATTTCTTCAATATATATACAAAGTATACTGCAATCATTGTAACTGTACTCTTGTACAATACGTTATCCCCCAGTTTACAAGGGACACTGCGTTCATTCAGTTACACAAGCTTCAACAGCCCAAAACGAAAATAGGTCAGAATGTTTAAGTACAATAATACGTGCCTAAATATATCAATATAGTAACGTGATATCAAGTTAAGATAGGCCTCAGTAACTTAAGACGGGTTTTTTTCAGCCTCTATTGCTGATATACACCTTTAGTTCACTTGTAGAATTATTAATATAGTATTGTAAAAGATATATATATCTATGCTATAAGATATATATGCAGATTTATATATATATATGTATGAATGTATATATATATATATATATATATATATATATATATATATATATATATATATATATATATATATATATATAATATATACACTACAAGATTAATATAGTATTGTAAAAGATATACCGTATTTTAACGTGTATAAGGAATCCTCTAATTTTGGGGGCTTAAAATTTGGAAAAAAAGGTTTTGCAAGGGATTATAATAGTATCCATGTATAAGAAACTCCCATAGTTTTTAAACCTAATTTTTGACAAAATTGGTTCCTTATCCACGTTAAAATACGGTATATATCTATATATATAAAACTGAAAATGTGTGTCTGTCTGTCTGTGTGCATCTCTAAAACTTGAGAACTACTCAACCAATTTCATTCGGATTTTACACATGCCTTACCTAGGGTGAGCCTACAACAATATCATATCTTCTCCACTATTTCAGTATGACGTGTTAAAAGTGAAACAAAAACATCTCTCTATTGTAATGTCAGATACTTTCACTTTAATACTGAAACTATTAAAGTTAAACTATTATATAAGAGGGATGAACCATTGACAGGGGACATCCATTTTGCTAGAAGAAGATCCGCTATGGTCTTGTATGCTACACCACTGGTTTCAATTCATATTAATCAAATTAATATTCAATTTCTCACCCTCATTATTTAAAATTTAAATTTAAACCCAGGACCATGTGTTTTGGAACGAAGTTTGTTACCACACAGCCACACCTGCACCTATGTATGTGTGTGTGCGTGTATGTGTGTATAGCTGTATATGTATACATTTATTTCTGTACATATAGATGTATATGTGTAGATGTATATATATGGATGTACATGTAATATGTACACATATATATTCACTTATATACATGCATACATATATACACCCATACACACATACACACACACACAGGTACAGGTGTGGCTGTGTGGTAACAAACTTCGTTCCAAAACACATGGTCCTCAGTTCAGTCCCACTGTGTGGTAACTTGGCACGTGTCTCCTGCTAAAGCCTCAGACCAACCAAAGCCTTGTCAGTGGATTTTGTTGACAGAAACCGAAAGAAATCAATTGTATGTATATGTATGTATATATGTAAGTCTATGTGTGTGTCTGTGTTTCTCCCTCATCACTGCTTCACAACTGGTGCTCGTTTATTTACATCCCCATAACTTACTGGTTTCACAAGAAGAAACTGGTAGAATAAGTATCAGGCTTATCAAAATATAAAAAAGCACTAGGCAGTGCCTCATATTTTTGTTTGCCCACTCAGTTGTATCTATCAATTTATCTTTGTGCGTGTGTGTGTGTACTGTTACCTGTACTTTAAAGAACAAAATACATTGTTAGCAACCAAACTAAGTGTTTTATGAAATATAACGCATTTTTACTTGAAACGATGGAAAAAGTATTCAACCAAATTTAAACAACTTATTTTCAAATTTAATTTTAAGCAATTCCGTTTTTGTTTAGTTCTCAAGATTCTTGATGTGAACTCATGTTTTCATACGGGTGAGTCATTATGCCAATAATAAATACACGTGCTGGTTCTATTTCATCTCTTTATTTTTATTAATCAATTTAGTTATCCATTTAGCCAGTTAACTAATCGACCATTTGATTAATTCTTCAGATAATCAGTCAGCTAAGTTTGTCAAAATCCTTTCGTCGCCATTCGCAATTCCATCAATGATATACCCTCTCTACTCCAAGACTATTTCACATCTGTCGAAGAGAGAGGTGGCATGATGAAATTTTAAGAACCAACGTTTTATCCATTTGATAAGTGAAAGTAACTAACAAGTTGCTTTACTCGTATTCTTGGTTTAACTGTGTTCTAGTTGACAGTTTAACAATTTAACGAAAAAAAATGGACAAAAACACTGTTTGATGAATACAGATCTGAATATTTCTGCTAGTCTTTCACAGACTGTCTCCTTAGACAAACTGTTCACCAGGATTAACTTGGAAGTCTCAACTTGGTCGCTTGATCCAATAGAAATAACAATGAAAACTTCCCTTATCATACCCAATCGTCTTTAAAAAGGAAGAATGCGTTAGACAATATAGAAGTTGATATACTAGGGCTGGGTAAAAATGTAGGATGGCTACGAAAAGGAATGCTTTCGTTAATAGGTCTGTCTGCTCAAACAGTTTTTCACCTTGGGTTAATCAGCAACAAAAGCTACTACTACTGCTGCTGCTATTACTACTACTACTACTACTACTACTACTACTACTATACTACTACTACTACTACTGCTACTACTACTACTACTACTACTACTACTACTAATAATAATAATAATAATAATAATAATAATGATATACTGCTGCTGCTACTACTACCACTGCTACTTACAACAACAATAACAACAACAACAATAACAACAACAACAACAACAACAGCGACGACGAAGACGACAACAACATCATCATCATTACCCCAGTGAAATCACTCTCTATTAGTATTAGTATTACTATCTCCATAAAGGCGGTGAGCGAGCGGAATCCTTAGCACGCTGGACAAAAATGCTTAGCTGTTTTACGATCTGAGTTCAAATTCCGCCGAGGTCGACTTTGTCTCTAATCTTTTCGAGGTAGATAAAGTAAGTACCAGCTGAACACTGGGTCGATGTAATCGGCTAAAACCCTCCTCTCAAAATTGCTGGCCTCGTGCCGAAACTTGGAAGCATTGTTACGATCACCATTCAATACACCATCTTCGTCAATATGAAAATATCCCAATGTATATTTTTATAAATATCGTGTACCAAAAATACAGTAACCCCTCGCCACATCGCGGTTCACTTATCGCGGTTTATTATTTAAGCTTACGTCGATTCCTCCGTGGTGTTGTGTTGCAATTATAATAAAATAAATATACACAAATTATAAATATCTTTTTTAAATATACCTATCGCGGGGTGATGGTGGAACGTAACACCCGCGATAGTCGAGGGATTACTGTATACGTTCTCTAAACAATTATATATTTTCTACACCAAAAAATGTATATTTTTCATCTATTCTGTAATTTTTTTCTATCACTACTTCGGTAAGTAGCATGAAGGCTAGACTTTACTGATGAGGACATAACAAGACTGAAATATGCTGCAAACAAAAATAATTAAAATAGTAATATAATTATTGACTAATGTTGTTTTTCACCTCATTACATAATAATTTCAAATCAAATTTTTAATGTTCTTTGCATTAAATATGTTAATTTTAATTTGGTAACTAGGCTGCATGTTCATGTTAACAAAAGTCTCCAAAGAGAAAATGTTCATCTTGTTGCAAAAACCATAAACTAAAACTACCTTTCTGTTTGTTAACATGGGTTGCTCATTTACGGTTGAGTGGACTGAAGCAACGTGAAATCAAGCCTAGTACTTTAGAACACAGCGCACTGCCCAGTCTGGGAATCGAAACCACGATCTTGCGATTATGAATGTAACACCTTGACCACCAGGTCGTGCGTTAAGCATTTTCTTGACGCTTTAACGACTCTGCTAACAATCCGCTCTCAATAACATAAATAAATGCACCCTTTTAAAGCCTAGCCAGGCTCATGGGCCCGGTTTCCCGGCTTCTATGGTGTATGTGTTCCCCAGTTGGACGGGACGTCAGTCCATCGCAGTGTTACTCATTTTTGCCAGCTGAGTGGACTGGAGCAACGTGAAATGAAGTGTTTTGCTCAAGAACACAACGCGTCGCCTGGTCCAGAAATCGAAACCACAATCTTACGTTTATGATGCTGACACCCTAACCACTAAGCCACGCGCCTCCACTTCTTAATAACACACTGATTTTCAAACTAAACAGAGGGTCGGCAGTTTTGACGGGAGGAGAGCAATTGATGTCATCGACTCTGCTACTAGACAGGTACTTTATTTTATTGAGCCCTGGAGAGATGATGGGCAAAGTTGACCTCGGCTGAATGTGAATGTAAACGGCCAGAAGGAATGCTGCAAAGCATTTTGTCCGACGTTCTCACGATTGTGCCAGCTACCGCCTTCTAATGATCAGCTAATAATAAGCTTGGCCTTCACAACATCTTTCCATTTAAATATAACCTAACAGAAACAGGTTTTTTTCCATTAGCTAAATTAAGCCAAACATATTTCTCACCTGTGATTTTTTTTGTACTCTTTCTACTCTGAAAGATTACAACACAGCAATGCTAATAATCTCCGTTCAAGTTTATTCAAATTTTCGAAAGCTAAAGTATATTTTCTCTGGATTTACTACTATTTCCATAAAGTCTCATTGCCAAACATTGATAGCGTGTTAGGTCAAAATTAGGTTTGACCTAAAACGTATTAGATGTGAAATTCTCTTATCTCAAGTTCGTTGTTTTTCAAAGTACTAGAATGTAAGTATGAGTGCATGCAGACGAAACGCGTCCGAGTGAATTCGTTATTTTTTTCTCTTTACCTACGTGGCTTGTTGAGTATTGTTGTCTGGGAGATTTTCTTATGGTAGAGAAATAACGAGTTTTGGCTGCTATTTCTAAATTTCGATATGTGGTGAAACGAATTTTTTTGCTGAACCCTAATTATAATTATACTCATAATTATAAGAATTTATATATATATATAGAGAGAGAGAGAAAGGGGGGAGAGTGGTGATAAAGATATTGTCGTCTGAATTTTGCAAAGAGGAAAATAACACTGACATCTCATTTTAACAGATATATTTACCAAAATTACATAAAATATCTTTATCTTTACTAAAGAGTAAATTTATTCAATAAAATCGCCATTCTCTTCAACCACGGCCTCCAGACGACTTCGGAATCTCCTACAACTCTTCTGGACAGTCTCCTTGTTTAAGTTGGTGAATGCTGCCATACGGTGTGTCATTTCCAAATTTCTGTCAAAGTGAATAAGTAATATTCGTAGCCACTTTAACATGGCTATCCATCCGAGCAGACTCTACTGTAATTTTTTAACTTCAAGAGGACATCTCCTCCAACTGGTTAACGATGCATCCGGTAGAAATGAGAGCAGGGGAGCAAACCACTACTTTCTCCTAGCGACGGGAAGACACACACACACACACACACACATGTATATCAAAGAGGAAAAGGATTCCATTACCTTCAAACGGAATCTGGACAAATTTCTTCAAGGAATACCGGATAAGCCACCTATACCCGGATAAGTCACTCATCAAAAACTCCCTTCCCGAATGGACTATGATACCACAAAACTTAACTTCGTCGAAACAAATCTAAGTTACCTAAGTTATATATATATATATATATATATATATATATATATGTATATGAAGTGTTTTGCTCAAGAACACAACGCATCGCCCGATCCAGAAATCGAAACCACATGTGTGTGGTGTGTGTGTGTGTGTGTGTGTGTGTGTGTGTGTGTGTGTGTGTGTGTGTATGTGTGTGTGTGTATATGTGTATATATCTATATCTATCTATCTATCTATGTATTATGTATGTTTGATTGATTCTACTTTCAGCTCACGAGCTGTGGCCATGCTGGGGCACCGCCATTATGTATGTATGTATGTATGTATGTATGTATGTATGTATAGAGGGATAAATTAGCTCAGATGGTAGATCGCTCACTTTGCATGTGAGAGGGATCGATACCCGAATTCTCCACTTATATTTTTTACTGGCATGGCCCAGCCTCAAGACAGACATATATAAAAGAATATATATAAATACACACACGCGCGCGCGCGCGCACACACACACACACACACACACACACACACATATACACACTCACACCTATGTATGAATGTAATGTTTGTTTTTATGTTTCCCATATAAACAAACACAACAGAATTGTATTGAAGTATCACGTTATACTGTTTAGTAGAGTGCATATTAATTTTTACAAGGAAAGGTTGACACGTCATGAGAATGATTACAGCCAGTAAAAAACAGAACTTCGAAAATAAGTATACATACTGGCAGAGTCGTCAGCACACCGGACGAAATGCTTACCGGTATTTCGTCTGCTGCTGCGTTCTGAGTTCAAATTCCGCCGAGGTCGACTTTGCCTTTCATCATTTCGGGGTCGATAAATAAGTACCAGTTACGCACAGTGGTCGATATAATTGACTTAATCCGTTTGTATGTCCTTGTTTGTCTCCTCTGTGTTTAGCCCCTTGTGGGTAGTAAAGAAATAGGTATTTCGTCTGCAGTTACGTTCTGAGTTTAAATTCCACCGAGGCTGACTTTGCCTTTCATTCTTTCGGGGTCGATAAAATAAGTACCAGTTACGTACTGGGGTCGATGTAATCGATTTAATCCGTTTGTCTGTCCTTGTTTGTCCCCTCTATGTTTAGCCCCTTGTGGGCAATAAAGAAATAAATAAGTATACATACGTACATACACATATACATCTTTTACTCGTTTCATTCATTAGAATGTGGTCATGCTGGTGTACCGCCTTGAAAAGGTTTTTAGTCAAATGAATCGAAACCTGTACATATTTTTTAAAGCCTGATCCTTATTTTGTCAATCTATTTTGCTGAACTGCTAAGTTACATTGATATAAACACACTAACACCGGTTGTCAAATGTGTGTGCTTAAAACTATGATTTCGCATAATTTGTAAAGTCTATGATGATTTAAACATAAGGATGCATTTTTATTAACCCAACACACCAGAATAATTTCATTGTACGTTTTTGCTAATCGATAACGTGTGTCTCAATTCCAGTATCCTTCCGCCTGTTAAGTACCAGCTTGGATAATGTGCCAAGTGCAGCAAACACCACGGGAACAATTGTCAACTTTGTATTCTACAATCTCTTTATCTTTTTGGCTGTAATTCGTATTTGGAAGCCACTGATCCTGAGCAGCGATAATATACCCCTTAGTTTCCGGCTAGAGACCAAAGCATACCAGCCTTTAATAGTTAAGGGTTTTATCGTCATCAGAGTACCTAGCTCTAACCGGGCCATGCAGTGGGTTTTATTCTTATTTTTCATTAGTGTATTAGAGGCCTGTTAGTTTGGGCTATATTTAAAAAAAAATTATTTTGCCTTGTCTGTTAGGGACACTATTTCTTCGGGTACTATACTATTTCCAAGTCTAAACCACTCAGCGCATCAGTTGATATTACATTTCTCTAAGCTAAATGTGTGAAACCATTTTTGCATCGAAAATGTTTCATTTTATGTTTTACTACCATACAATAATTTGGCTTAGGTAAAATTAAGGTTGATTGTACCTCTAATAAATTCAATGGTCATAATATTGATTTCAAATTTTGACAATTTCGGGGGATGAGGTAAGTCGATAACATCGACCAAAGGGCTCAGCTGGCACTTATTTTATCGACCCCGGAAGGATAAAAGGCAAAGTCGACCACCGCAGAATTTGAACTCTGAACGCTGAAGACAGACTAAGTACCTCTAATCATGCTAACGATTCTGCAAACTTCCCGCCCTAAAAACGGTTATAATATTGGTTTCAAATTTTGGCACAAGGCCAGCAATTTCAGAGGAGGGGCTTAGTCGATTACACCGACTCCAATATTTAACTGATACTTAATTTATCGACCCCGAAAAGATGAAAGGTAAAGACGACCATGGCGGAATTTGAACTCAGAACGCAAGGACGAACGAAATGTCACTAAGCATTTTGCCCGGCGTGCTAACAATTCTTATTTCTTTATTGCCCACAAGGGGCTAAACATAGAGGGGACAAACAAGGACAAACAACGGGATTAAGTCGATTACATCGACCCCAGTGCGTAACTGGTACTTATTTAATCGGCCCCGAAATGATGAAAGGCAAAGTCGACCTCGGCGGAATTTGAACTCAGATTGTAACGGCAGACGAAATACGGCTACGCATTTCGCCCGGCGTGCCAGCTCGCCACCCTAACCAACGGTTATAATATTACCATCGAAGTATGATTATAATGCATTAAGGAACGACGATCGTAAGTGAATAAAAATAGTTGAAAGTATTTCATTGAGCGAAACACATACCATACAGTGTTGCAAATTATTTATCAGAACCTGAAGAGACACACGACAGGAAATGAATATTAGTTCTCTCCCAATCGTGTACGAATGCCTTTAGTTTCAAAAGACGATCTATTACCGTCTCTCTTAATAAAAGGAGTAAATATGCAGCATACAAAACTATCCATGTGAAAAATGGAGCACAATTACGCAATTATTTCAAGTAGAGAAACTAACTTACAAGTAATGAATAGTTATACATACATACATAATACATACATACATACATACATACAGACAGACAGACAGACAGACAGACAGACGGACAGACATGCATTCATGCATTGAAGTGGTGTACAGATATTGTATATAGAGAAAAGGGAGGCAGTCAGAATTTTGGATAATTCTCTATTAACACTTTCGTTCGTTTTTCGACAAAATCAAAATTAAAATGGTAAAAACAGAACGTTTCGTTGTTCGTTTATATGAATCGGATGCTTTTTTGCTCTGTTTAGAAGAGGAGAATATTCTCTTTGTTTTGTTTTTTTTCTCTTTCTTTCTATCTTTTTTTTTTTTTTTGGAAAAGGGAGAGAGAGAGAGTTAGAAAAGCAAAGAGGGGAGAATAGACAAAGAGATTTCAAGACAATCATGAAAGAGGAGAAAAATAATAAAGGATGGTGAAAGGTTAGATAGATAGATAGATAGATAGATAGATAGATAGATAGATAGATAGATAGATAGATAGATAGATAGACAGATAGATAGATAGATAGATAGATAGATAGATAGATAGATAGATAGATAGATAGATAGATAGATAGATAGATAGATAGATAGGGAGGTTTCTTTTCAATTTGATGCGGCCAATACGTTGAAATTTCAATGCAAAGTATTTTTCTTCTTTCTATTGTATATCTATCAACATATTTGTAAATAAACACATGTTCTCACAGGGGCTGGTGACCTTTCAAAGATGTCAATTTTAGGAAGTAGGATGAAAAAAATTAGTAAGAGGGGAGGGTGCGGTCATCATTGAAATATAAAAAGAGTTCAAAGTTTAAAGTCCTATGAAAATGTATATTCCTTTACATTTGTATAGTCAGGTCCCATATTCAGTGTAATTTCATGTTTTGCATGAACAAACATTAAATAGTAGTACAATATTCATAAATTAGGGAAATAAAGTCAGAATATAAAAAACTGATTTGGTACTGTTTACAATTCAATTCATTCTCAGTGTACATCTAATCACACATCATAAATGAGTTTTGTATGTATATTGTATATTTAGCTGGAAGCCACACTGTAGGATATAAATTATATAACAAAGTAAGGCCTGCTTAAATATATATGAATTTTTTTTTTTAGTATCTTTCATCCTTCTGTAGGATTTATTTCTTTTTCTTGCTTGCTTGAATAAGATAATTCAAAAGAGATCTTTTTTCAAAAATTACTTTACCAGGTAGCTACATTAGATATCTTTCCTAATCAGTGGTAAAATGGTTCTAGTATTCTTTCTCGGGTATATGTAAGTTCTATACAGACAACAGTTGTCAAAATCCCAATGTATCTCCACATTCTTTTACGGAGAATTCTGATTCGTTCTCTGGTGTGAATTTTGCTCTTGTGAGGTGCTTATTGAGATTTTTTGGCTGGTGTCTACTGTTTCGTAGGGGATTTTTAACACTCAGCTTTTTTTCATTTTGGGGCTTTATAGAAGCATAGGTAGGTTTGTAATGAAATTTCAATGAATTAACCACATCAAATTGAAAAGTAACCTCTGCCTGTCTGTATCTACCTATCTCTCCGTCTCTCTCTCTCTCTGTCTATCTATTTATCTATCTATCTCTCTCTCTTTCTATCTCTCTATCTCTCTATATATCTATCTGTCTGTCTCTAAGTTTATCTATCTCTCCTTTCCCCATCCTTTATTTTTCTCCTCTTTCTTAATTATCCTGAAATCTCTCTCTCTCTCTCTCTCTATTCCCACCTCTTTACTCTTCTTTCTCTCTCTATCCTTTTTCCAAAAGACCAAAAACAACATTCCCCTCTTCTATACTAAGCAAAAAGCACCCGGTTCATATAAATGAACAATGAAACGTTCTGTTTTTACCATTTTGATTTTGTTTTGGTTTTGACAAGTTCAAAAAACAAACAAAAGCGCTAATAAAGAATTATCCAAAATTCTGACTGCCTCTTTTTCTCAATATACAATATCTGTACACCACTTCAGTGTGTATATGTGTGTGTGTATGTATGTTTGTATATGTATACACACGCACACACATCTATCTATCTATCTATATCTATATCTATATCTATCTATATATATATATATA
>NC_043002.1:66462134-66494634 GCF_006345805.1 Octopus sinensis | reverse complement strand
CCTTTGTCGTCCTTGTTTGCCCCCTCTATGTTTAGCCCCCTGTGGGCAATAAAAGATAAAGATATATGCATATATACATGCGTAGTGTTTCGTGTTCTGTGCATGCTCGTATCTGTGAAGAGGAGGTGGAGAGAGTGAAGGTGAGAGAAAAAGTAGCTAAAGAGAGAGAGAGAGAGAGGGGGGAGAAAGAGTGAGAGAGGTGGGGATTTCTGTAAAAAGAGAGGAAAGACCTTAAGTTATCAAATTTGTCATGAGATAAGAATCCGAATTACCAAGTCCCTGACTTCACACCATATCGGTATCAACAGCGAATTGCTTAAGATATGCTGCTGGCTCGGTGTTAAACGTCTTGATCTTTGCTAAACATAGTACAATGTGTGTGTGTGTGTGTGTGTGTACGTGTGTACATCGGTCGACCATTAACATGCTTTCCCAGCTTATCAAGTTATTTTTTTAACTAGTAAATCGCACTTTCACCTCTGATGGTTCACTGCCTTCAACAAGCTGAGCGCTATTTAAACTGTTGCCTGACAGTTTTTAATCATATGCCTCCCATTTAACTCTGTTGTCTTATTAGTTTCCATTACTTTTGTTGTTGTTGTTGTTGTTTTCATTATATTTTCATTAATTATTATTTACTTATTTTTGTTTTCCTTCCTCCTGTAATTTTTTCTCGTTTTGTCTCTTATGTTCACAGCTAAATATACCAGCGATGTGTAAACAGGAATTCAAGCTAGCGGGTCGTTGACAAAAGATATCAGACAGAATAGTATTTAAATTATGTTGGATAAAGGAGTGCCCGTTAACTACTACTACTACTACCAACACCACGACCACCACCACCATTGGCTTACAGTATTCTGAACCTGACTGTTGTACTTCACTGTAGTTTAAACTCGTAACCCGACAAATTGGTTACTCGTTTCTCGTTTTACTCTTTTACTTGTTTCAGTCATTTGACTGCGGTCATGCTGGAGCACCGCCTTTAGTCGAGCAAATCAACCCCAGGACTTATTCTTTGTAAGCCTAGTACTTATCCTATCAGTCTATTTTGCCGAACCGCTAAGTGACGGGGAGATAAACACACCAGCATCGGTTGTCAAGCAATGCTAGGGGGACAAACACAGACACACAAACATACATACACACATACCCATATATATATATATATATATATATATATATATATATATATATATATATACGACGGGCTTCTTTCAGTTTCCGTCTACCAAATCCACTCACAAGGTTTTGGTCGGCCCAAAGCTATAGGAGAAGGCACTTGCCCAAGATGCCACGCAGTGGAACTGAACCCGGAACCATGTGGTTGGTAAGCAAGCTACTTACCACACAACCAAATTTTCTTTTCTTTTTTGAAAGGTTTAATTCATAATGTAAAAAAAACTCGTTACTTCTCTTTCTAAAGTGTTATTTTGCTGTCGTTGCGTGAATGATTGACGAGATTATTGAATATCGATTTCATAACTGTTGAAATAATGGTTACTAAGAGTGACAAATATACAGTAATCCCTCGACTGTCGCAGGCGTTACGTTCCAAAATCGCAGCCCTCACCCCCGCGATAAGTGAAAATCCGTGAAGTAGAAAGAGCACTGTACTGTATATTTTTATAATTACTTTTATAGTTTGTATGTATTTCATTTATTATAAATGCAAAACAACACCACACAGTCGTTTTCCATACAATATGTACGATTCTTTGTTTATTTATCTACAGTACACTATGTATTTTCTTCTGATATATTTTTATTAATATGTTATACAGTGCAGTACTGTGCTATATTTTATTTTACTCTTTTTTTTTTACTCTTTTACTTGTTTCAGTCATTTGACTGCGGCCATGCTGGAGCACCGCCTTTAATCGAGCAAATCGACCCCAGGACTTATTCTTTGTAAGCCTAGTACTTATTCTATCGGTGTCTTTTTCCAAGATCGGAATTCACAAAAGAAATATATATAATTTAGGCGTAGGAGTGGCTGTGTGGTAAGAGCTTGCTTGCGAACCACAAGGTTCCGGGTTCAGTCCCACTGCGTGGCACCTTGGGCAAGTGTCTTCTACTATAACCTCGGGCTGGCCAAAGCCTTGTGAGTGGATTTGGTAGACGGAAACTGAAAGAAACCCGTAGTATATATGTATATATGTGTGTATGTATGTGTGTGTGTGTATATGTTTGTGTGTCTGTGTTTGTCCCCCACCACCCAATATCGCTTGACAACCGATGCTAGTGTGTTTACGTCCCCGTAACTTAGCGGTTCGGCAAAAGAGACGGATAGAATAAGTACTAGGATTACAAAGAATAAGTCCTGGGGTCGATTTGCTCGACTAAAGGCGGTGCTGCAGCATGGCCGCAGTCAAATGACTGAAACGAGTAAAATAGTATTGGCACAATGCCAGCAGTTTCAGGGATGGTGGGTAAGACAATTACATCGACCCCGAGAGAATGCAGGGCAAAGTGGACCCGGTCATTTTGAACATAAATCGCATACAATATTAGCTCCGGATACGGCCAGTTTAGAAAATGCTTCCCCTTGTCCGACGATTGTAAAATCCAGATTATACATTGTTTTATATCTTCTCTTAAACAGATGTTAACTTAGGCCAAAGTACTTATGGTTGAACCATTCAGATGGACTGAATGAGTATCTCTGTTGTTAAAAACTGAATGAAGTTTAGCCGGATCCCAATGTGTATAATCATCATTGTTTCGCTAAAGTGGAATATGATAGATTATAATAGATTATAATCTATGCGTACGTACTTTATTAGTGTCGAGTTAATGAGAAAGGAGTGTTCAGTAAATGTAAAAGATACAGCATTTTTGTTTTTTTTGTTGTTTTTTTATTACTAAAATTGAAGCTGAGCGTTTGTCTCACGACTTGAGTTTTACGCCAGTGCGATCGTCAGTGAACGACAGTAAATAACTTAAATTAATGAAGAATGACTTAAAATAATGGAGTTGGCTAACATACTCAATATTGTGAACGAATTGCTTGTGATGTATGAAATAGTAATAGTGAAAATACCGCTTGTCATGACAAAGCTAAAAGGTTCGATAGTACCATGTTACACTGTGTAAATCAAACAGGCTACGTGTGACCTAGGAATAGTACGAATATTTGACGACAATGAGAGATCAGTTGACTGGTGTTGTTTACAATAGACTTTGTCACATAATCGGAAACGATTGAGTCCTTTTCGTTTATCGAAGATCTAAATTTCACTTTTAATCCGAAAACTTTCAGGTGGAGGATTAATGAAGTCAGTTGAACATAATGATAACATGCAATTCGGTCACAAGTTCGGGACTTGCTGTTCTGAGTTCACATTTGGGCGAGATCAACTTAGAGATTGAGGATTCTTTTTTTTTTTTTTCGGGTTCAATAACATGAAGTATCAATCAAGTGTGGTCTATTCGCTGGGTTGTTAGGGATGCTTTGTGATTATATTTCCTGGTTCTCTGGGTTCTTACTTCAAATTCGACCTATGTCACCCTTACCTTTGTTATTCATCCTTTCGGGTTCGATATAAATGAAGTACCAGTCAAACGTAGTGGATTGTTAGAGATGCAATGCAATATCTCTCGTGTTGCTCTGAGTTCAAATTCCACCCAAACCCAATATTGCCTTTTTCTCTCATCTTTTCCTGGTGACAGCCAATAAAAATGAAGTGCCGGTTCAAGGATGATGGATTAACAGAATTAACAAATTTCTCTCACTCTTTCTTCTGTTGGCCTGCTCACTTAGCCAGTGGGGGGCATCATTTGAAGGCTAAAACAATGCGAAGCGCATTGTAACCAGCGATGTGTAGCAACATCTGAGAGTCTGGTCGATCACGGTGAGTGACATATATATATATATATATATATACACACACACACACGATGTGTTTCTTTCAGTTTCCGTTTACCAAATCCACTCATAAGGCTTTGGTTGGCCCGAGGCTATAGTAGAAGACACCTATCCAAGGTGCCATGCATTGGGACTGAACTCGGAACCATGTGGTTGGTAAGCAGTATGTATGTATGTATGTATGTATGTATGTATGTATGTATGTATGTATGTATGTATGTACGTACGTACGTATGCATGCTTGAATGCATGTATGTAATTTTATGCACGCTGTATTAAAATAGAAGCTAGTAATCGTTTCTTGCTATTGAGATTCGTGTTTAGGCATGTTATAAGAATCTGCCTCACCAAGTGTCTCAGTTGCAAGAAACTACTGGTACCTCTGATTTTAATACTGTGTACGTTAAATAAGACATAAGTTCGGTCGTGTCATTCTCTTGTTTTTCTGGAGTTTCGTCTGTAAGTTCACATGGTCATTAAGGCCGGTTAAGACAAAATATTAATCTCTACTATAGTATTAATTATTCTTTCTACCTAAAGTCAAAACTAAATATGTTTATGTGTATGTATGCATAAATACACTCACACATGCACACACACGTATGCACGCACACACACACACACACACACACACACACACACACACTTATACATGCATACATGTATACATACATACATGTGTGTGTGTGTCACAGTAGTACAGATCTTATTGAAAACTTCAGCAGATGGTTCAAACTTAATCACCACAATAGTATAGCAAGAGAGTGTGTCTCCCGGGGTAGACCACATCCTCACCCTTCCCTCCACCCCCACCCCGGCCACGCTACTTTTACCATGCTGTAACAGAACTTACTGGACTAAATAACTCTTAGATGAAGAGTTATGTAGTCCATAAGTAGGTTCAAATTTGCCAGGAATCTAATGTCTTAGACACTGTGTGTTCCAGTAACGTGAAGATCTGAAATACCAAATTTGCGGTTTACGAGTGCACGTAGACGCACTTTCTGAGTGAAAGCAGATGACTGAGTTAATAAGCAACAGCTCGCATAGCCCGAAATTGGTCTTCCCTTCACTGGTATACCTATACACGTTTATCACGGGGTGTTGGTTCCAGAAAAAGGAAAACCAAAATACAAAAAAAAAAGTGATAAATGAATCATCACCGTGCAGTTTGTAAGTGGAATGAATGGTAAATTCGTTGATACTAAACTCGCGGCTTACAGTAGTGAAGATTATTATGCATTTTCTTGATCATCTCTACCTTTTCAATTAAAGAACACATTCGTATGCGTCCTTTGTTAGGATCAGACGCCTTCGTACTTTTTTTTTTCTTTTCACTAATTCCACCTTGTAAATCCGTTTAAAAAAATACGCCGCCTGGCAGTGCGGTGCTTACATGACCACTGGCTCGGGAACGAAATTTGCTCAGGTGGTGCAAACCCAGGCCCAAAAATTTTTACAAACAAGGTCTTTTTCCTTTTATTTATTTATTTCTTTTCTTTCTTTTTTTAGAAGAAATCTAACTTTGAGCTACTTTTTACAGATCTCTGTCTATTCACTGTTTTCTAAATCCGAGAAAAGTAAGTAGGGGTGCAAATTTTGATTTTGCACACCATTAAAATTTTATAGGGTGCGCTCACACCCCTGCACCCCTGTTCCCGGGTCTATGTACATGACCGTTATAGTCAGTGTATTCTGGGCAACTGAGCATTATCGATGGTTCCTGGGGCATGCGTTTTATGACACAAGCAGAATCTTTGGCTGATCGCCGAGCCTTGTTATTACAAATCAGATCAATTCATGACAAGAGGAACGTTGTTCACAGTTGATCGTGTCGTGGTTTCCCGAATCAGTGATGAATGAATCAGTGATGACGGAGGTAACATGTACAGTGTTTTGTGAATTGCTGAATCCGTTGATCGTCTTAGAGTGAAATAAGTCTTCGTTGTAATTTGAGGTATGCTATTAATTTGAGCAGTATTTCTTTACCTTTTAGAGCTGAGTTTAAACCCACCACCACCACCAGTGGCTATAGTTTAGATAGGAACAAACTATAGCAAACTGTGGTCTGTAGATATACAGACAAAGCACGCAGCTTTGGGGTTAGGGCATTCAGATCCTGATTGTTAGGTTGCGTGTTCGATTCCCGGCAGTGCATTGTGTCCTTGAGCAAGACACTTTATTTCACGCTGATCCAGTCCACTCAGTTGGTAAAAATGAGTTTGAGTTGTACCTGTATTTCAAAGGGCCAGTCTTGTCCCATTCTGTGTCATGCTGAACCTCCCTGAGAACTACGTGAATGGTATGCGTGTCTGTGAAGTGCTCAATCACTTGCTCGTCAATTTCACGAGCACGTGTTTCCGTTGATCGGTATCAACTGGAACCCTCGTCGTCGTAATCGACGGAGGGCCAATTTTAAATATATAGAGTCGTCAGTCGTGTTCCTTGCAGGATTTTACACCACTCTTAAAAGAAAGAATTTCGTAGAATTGTTAGGGTGTGTAAGCGTTAAAAAAAAATGGTGGAAAAGTCTCCGTCTGTTATTAAAAGATGGGTTTCGTGGTATGTGAAGAGATTGTAAGAAAAATTGATTTTTGCGGTCACAAATGCTTGATAAGGTTAGAGATAATTTACCCTACATCAATTTGTGTTTCCTCTAAAACCAAACTACGCAATAATTTCCGTTAATTTATCTATCATCAAATATAGACGTTAGACGTAATTCTTTAACTTTAGTCGTGTGTTATTACACAAAGGGTTGAAATCAAACTTATTGCTCAACAGAAATCTATAAATCCTCCTTTCTATATACATGATGGAGAATCAATCAAAGAAATATTACTTTCGAGAAACCTCTTTCTTTCAAGCAAAAACTAATCGATATCATTTTTTTCTCCCTTTTTTCATTCTAAGCTGAAATTATTTCTGACAGTTTGTGCGTGACTGGGGCGAGCAATAACATCTACGAAACATTTCTGATTTTACAAGATTCCTTAAGTAAATAATGTCTTGTTGCTGTTGTTGATGATGATGTTGTTGTTGTTGTTGTTGTTGATAATGATGATGATGATGATGATGGTGATGACGATGATGATGATGGTAATGATGATGATGATGATGATAACGATGATGATGATGATGATGATGACGACGACGACGACGACGATGATAATGATGATGATGATGATGACGACGACGACGACGACGATGATGATGATGATGATGATGATGACGATGATGATGATGATGATGATTAGGAGGAGGAGGAGGAGGAGGAGGAGGATGACGATGATGATGTCACTGTTGTTTACCTTATAAATTTCTCGTCCTTCGTTTCTTACAACAGTCTTGTACTTCTTCAACACCGCCATCTACAAAAATATTCTGGTCTCTCTTTCGCAATCCACTTCATGTTTTTCGGCTGTTTTCGTTTTCTTCTTCTTCATTCCCTCTTTCTCTCTCTCTCTCTCTCCCTCCCTCCCTCTCTCTCTCTCTCTTTCTCTCTCTCTCACACACACACAAACACCCACACACTGTTTTCTTTTTCTTCTTTAACTTCTACTTCTTTTCACTTACTTTTTCTGCTGTTTCCTCATTTCCTTTTCCTTCATCTCTTTCTTCGTGTTTTTCTTTCACTTCATTTCCTCTTCGACATCATCATGATCATCATCAGTATCATCATTATCCTCATCATCCTCATCATCATTTTCTTCTTCTCCCTCTTCTTTTTCTTCTTTTTCTTCTTCTTCTTCTTCCTCTTCTTCTTTTCCTTCTTTTTCTTCTCTTCCTCCTCCCTCTTCTCTTTCCTCTTCTTTGTGATCATTCTGCACTCCCCCTCCTCCTCCTCCTCTGCCACCGCCGCCTTCACTCTCAGTTAAATATTGTGTTAGGTTTTATGTAATAATAAGTCTTTACAAATGTTGCGTATATATATATATACACACACACTCGTATATCCAGTTGAAATGATATGGTCAAAGGCGATGAAGGAATCAAATAGTCTAACATGAGTACTTTTACTTCTTAAACATGTAAACGTGACTTAACTGTAATTGAAACCTTCTTTCATTGTGCATTGCCATGTATGTATGTATGTACGCATGGATTGATGGATGGATGGATGACAACAATGACGATAGCGAAGATAACGACGATGTCGGCGACTTCGGCGACTACTTAAGAAAAAAAATAACAGAAAATCTGTGATGAAAAACTAGTGACACCATATACTATAAATTTTGCTGGAATAAAATCTTCTGTAAGATTATATGGAAATTACTGGCACCAACTTCACAAAAAGTATTTGCACACGCAATTGTTTTCAAGTTTTCTATCAAAATATATCAAAGGTGTTTAGCCCTTTAATAATTACATTCTATTTTCGTTTCATGCTTATTTATTGAGATGCTTTGAATTTTTATTGTTGTCGTTGCTGTTTGTGCCTTTTCGAGCTATTCCTGGCTCATAAGGGCCGGTTTTCCGGTTTCATTGGCTTATAGGATTCCCACCTGGACGGGGACACCAGTCCGTCGCAGGTGAGCTGCTAGCCCTTGAGAATGAATGAAACTAAAAATAGGTGGATAAAGAAAAGAATGCATGGAAAATTTTATAGGGATGTTGAAGACAAAAAGAAAGATGGCTATGGATGACTAAAAGTGATTTAAAGCCAGAAACGGAGGCTCTAATCTATGCTTCCCAATAGCAAGCATTAAGAACCAATTACATCAAATACAGAATAGACAACACATCAGAAAGTGATAAGTGCAGAACTTGTAGACAAAATAGTGAAACCGTATGGCATATTACCAGCCAATGTACTACAGTAGCCCAGAAAGAATATAAAAGACGTCATGACAATACAGCAAAGATTGTCTATTGGACACTTTGCAACAAATATAGACTCGACAGAGCAAAAAAGCTGCACGAACATAAACTTGGAGGCATCATTGAAAATGATAATGCAAAGATCCTATGGGATTTTATGATTCAGTGCGACTATGAGATAGAGAATAGGAAGCCAGACATAGTATTAATTGAGAAAGAAGGCAAACGATGCTGGATCATAGATATAGCATGTGCAGCTGACAACAAGGTATGCGATAAGGAAGAAAGAAAAGTCGATAGATATGACAGGTTAGCTTGCGACGTTAAGCAGTAATTGTCGGAGCCCTAGGAACAGTGAGTAAAAATCTTGAGAAGTACAAGGAACAAATAGGGGGGGCTGCAATAAGGGTGGAGCACTTGCAGAAAGCAGCACTGATTGGAACTGCTCGAATACTCCGGATAGTGCTCAAAAAATAAGGAGTGTTTAGTTCACTGGTAGTGAACAGCTGGCACCATAATACATCTCCAGCGTTAGAAGCTGTGCAAGGACAATAATAATAATAATAAAATAATAATAATAATAATAATAATAATAATAATAATAATAATAATAATAGTAATAATAATGATGATGATGACGACGACGACGACGATGACGACATGGGTCCCGGTACATTGCAGCAGATCTTCGTTACTATTTATCAAGTACTCGGCAAGCGCACTCCTTTCACTCCTTATACAATAGTCTATATTAATCAGTAATCTGCTACCATTCTTTCTTTTCATATACAGTCTGTTTACGTTTGCAGTTAACACATTATTATTATTGTTATTATTATTATTATTATTATTATTATTATTATTATTATTATTGTTATTATTGTCGTTATTATTATTATTATTATTATTATTATCATTTCCATTAATTATTATTAAAAGGTATTGTTAAATGTTGTTTGGTTTCAACTTTTGCCTCGTACTTGATATAATCATAAATATGTGAGTGTTGAAGGGAATAGTAGGAAGAAGAGCAGCAGCTTGGTGAATAGACCAAATTCTACAGGTCCGTAAAATGATTCGTGAGGAGATGGTGAGGAGGTCAGCAATGGACATTCCTGTGCAATAAAGAGATAAAAGAGGCTTCACACCCTTTGGGTCAGCAGAGGTCAAATGTGTTTACTACTACAAGCGATCAATGAGAGCCCTGACCTCGGCCTTGAAAAGAAGCAATATATATATATATATAATATATATATATATATATATATATATATATATACTAATGTTCACATCGTTGAATTTTTGAATTTCAACATTTTTTGTTTTTTTCCCCTTTTCTTTTTATAAGTTTTGCTGTGGTCTACAGTTTTTGTAATTTTGCAGTTTGTTTATATTGGCAGGTGCTTACATCCTTATTTTTTCTCTCTCGTGCATTTAATTGTGTTGTTGCAATAAAAGGTATGATTACTTATTCGGGTATTTCGGGAGAAAAGAAAGAATGGATATTCACATAAATTGTAGATATTAAAGTTTTAAAATTTACTAAAGATGGTCTTTTGTATGTTCAATCAGAGAAGACTGCAGTGTTCTTAGAATAAAAGGATGCTTACATTTTCGAATACTCAGGGAGAAAGGAAAGGATGGGTATTCACAGAAGTTGTAGATGTTAAAGTTTTTAAAGCTGATCGTTTGTGTGTTTGAAAACTGTAGATATATAAGTTGCTTGACTTATTTTGAGGGTAATTTAAAATACTCACAGGAAATCGTAGATATTCTAATCTTTGAGAGTTATTTTTCCGTTGTCCTGCTGGGTTGTATTAGTGTTTCTGTGTCTTCAGCTGCTGACTAGTCACAGCAGCGAAGAACATGTCCTGGCGCTGTCAAGGCTGGCGCTATGTACCCAGTAAAGTTATGCAGGAGGATGGAAAAGTAACGATACTCTGGGACTATGATTTTCAGACGGAAGAAAAGGTATTTAGGACTACATTATTTGTCGGGCCTTCTCCCTTTCCTAAAACGTTAGAGTGTGATTTCAGGAATGTCTAACTGCTATATCGTGCGGATCGAGTGACTTCCAATAAACTTCCCGGTTGACTCCAGTCGACAGCTAATTTGTACTGCAATGGAATCTCCTTGTAATATATGCATGCGCGCGCGTGTGTGTACACAGATATACAAACATGCACATACACCCACATACACACATGTGCGCGCGCATAGATGAAGTGAAAAACGATTAACGAAAAGGGAAAATTAACATGAAATAGCTCTCGTCAGCCAAGGTATTCAGAATCAGCCTAGTTTCAGCACGCTTAGATTAAGCCTGGTCACGTAATCCCATGAAGATACTCCTCTGGATGCGCTAGTGTTGTAAGAATCACTGGGATATTACAAAGAAAAGACTTAGAACAAGAAGAGCAGCAATATACGGGTGAGGAAGAAAATCAAGGACAAATAGTTACATGTAATATAATTCAACGAGAAACAGAATTGAGACATGTATTGTCATTCAACTTCACATCGAAAACAAACAAAGAATACTTGCTTGAATGGAAGAATGGCGATAACACTTTCGATCTTGAAGCTATATGGGAAAAACATGATAGAAAAGCGGAAAGAAAGATAATGAGGAGAAAGAAAGAGTGAGAGTTAATAAAAGCAGATATCAAAAGTCATTGACAGAGAGGGACAGAAAGAGGTAGGGAGATAAAAAGATATAAATACGACTTACGTCGGAATACGGACTAAGAACGTGTGAACTGGGCGAAGTTCAACGTGAGAAAGGGTAAATTAACAAGTCAATTAATTTTAATTTCACTAATTGATATTCTGTAAATTAGAAACAAGCTAGCTACAACACATCTGACAGATTCTTTGATTGAGAATTAAATTTATATTAGTGTTTGTATATAAAGACAATTTAACATTAAACCGAAGGACTATTACTCTTTTACTCGTTTACTCTTTTCAGTCATTTGTTTCAGTCATTTGACTGTGGTCATGCTGGAGCACTGCCTTTAGTCAAGCAAATCGACCCCAGGACTTATTCTTTGTAAGCCTAGTACTTATTCTATCGGTTCCTTTTGCCGAACCGCTAAGTTACGGGGAGGTAAACATATCAGCATCGGTTGTCAAGCGATGCTGGGCGGGGTGGGGAGACAAACACAGACACACACAAACACACACACACAAACACACATACACACGTACATATATATATATATATATATATATATATATATATATATATATATATATATATACATATATACATATATACATATATACGACGGGCTTCTTTCAGTTTCTATCTACCAAATCCACTCACAAGGCTTTGGTTAGGCCGAGGCTATAGTAGAAAACACTTTCCCAAGGTGCCACGCAGTGGGACTGAACCCGGAACCATGTAGTTGGTAACCACTCCTATTTTTAGTAGGGTACACTAGAAAGTCCACTCGTTTTGGCTGTACTGAGGAAACAGAACTAATTTCTGTAGGCTGATCTGAAAATGACAAATGAAGAGACGCCCAGAAAGATTTGCAAAGCATCGATATACGAAGGAGTACTGAAGAGTTCCTAACTTGGGGTAAAAGAAAATACAGGAGGATCAGTTAATTATGATTTTATTCAACATATTCCCCTTTCAGATTCACACACTTATTGCTGCGGTCTTTCGGCTTTTCTAAACCCTGCAAAAGAACTCGAAAGGTTGGGTCTCCAACCAAACCTTTCGCGAGCGCCTTAGAGCCAGGAACTTTTCAGCACCCCTTCATATATATGTGGTTTGTCAAATGTGACTCAGAGTATCAGCAGAGTGAAATGTCGCCTTTCAGTAAGTAATTAAACATTCCAGCTTTGCAGTACGTATTTTATAGTTATTATATTTCATATGTTAAAAACACACCATGCATAAAAATAAATAAATAATGGAGTATGTTATAGGAAGTAATGTAACCCAGAACAGACGATATAAGAAATAATCTTTTCTATAAAAGCACAAGGCCTGGAATTTGGGTTGGGGAATGTGTGCTTGACTGGTACTTAATTCGTCGATCCCGAAAGGATGGAAGGTAAAGTCGATCTTGGCAGAATTTGAATTCAGAACGTAAAGGTGAACGAAATACTACGAAACATTTTGCCTGGCGTGCTAACAATTATGCCAGCTCACAGCTCTAACAAGGTAAGAGATAATACATTACATATTTGCTAACTCACTCGTTGAGTAGAGCGGCGCAGTGGAAGTGTGCTGGACCGATAACCCAAGGAGAGGCATATCATAACCCAAATATCGCAGCGGATAAAGTTGGCCAACACCAAGAGGTATTTTCGCTTAGAGCCATCGATTTCTGCAAACATTGTAAATTATATTGAATTCTTTTGGAGTAAGCTTTTCTTAACTACTAGGCCATGTGCCTCCACATGGCCTAGTAGTTAGAGCAGCGGTCGAGGGATCGTGGGTTCGAATCTCAGACAGGGCGATATGTGTGTTTATGAGTGAAGCACCTAAGTTCCACGCGGCTCCGGCAGAAGATAATGGCGAACTTCTGCTGACTCTTTCGCCACGACTTTCTCTCACTCTTTCCTCCTGAATCTAACAGCTCATCTGTTAAGGACCGGCGTCCTGTCCAGGTGAGGAGCCTATACGCCAATGAAACCGGAAAACCTGCCTTTATGAGCCAGGCATGGCTCGAGAAGGAACAAACAACAACAAGCTTTTCTATAGAATGTTTCTAAAATAGGCACAAGGCCTGAAATTCGGGATCGAGGGTTAGTCGGTACTGTCGACCCCAGTATTTGACTGGTACTTTATGTTATCGACCCCGAAAGGATGAAAAGTAAAACTGACATCGGCTAGATTTGAAATCAGAATGTAAAGAGCCAGAAGAAATACCACCAAACATTTTTGTCCGACGCACAAACGATTCCGTTAGTTCACTGCCCTGATGACCCCCTTCATCATCACCATCAACCCTTGGGCATTATTGTCTCGGGTCCAGGACTCATAGGGCTGGTTTAACGGTTTCCACGGCGTATAAGTGACCCTTTGAACGGGACTGAAGTCCGTTGTAGGGTGGAGAGAAATGGAGCAACGTGAAATGAAGAGTTTTGCTCAAGAATGCAATACATCACCGTGTCTTGTCCGAGAATCATAACCGTGATCTTGTAATCGTGAATGCATCTCCTCACCACCAGACCATGCGAGTTCTCAAATCCCTGGCTCAATGGTATTTCATTTATCGACCTTCATAGGGCTTGAACTCGGTACCATGAAAACGAAATGAAATTCTATAAAACATTCAGTCCGGGTCCAATCTCTTGTGTTATATTGTCTATATTTACTTAAACAATGCCGGTTTCCTTCTTCTGTTTTTTTTTGTTTGTTTTTTTTAAGCAAGAGTATGATTTCGATTAAATCAACTGCAATATATTAATGGCAATTACTTTATTGAACCCCTGAGGTATGAAACGCAATGTCCTCTCCACTAAGACATAAATTAGAAATTAAAAGAACGTAATTCAATTCTATAACATAATTAGTACGACATTTTACCGTTTATGGCAACGTCTTTGTAAGGTAGCCAGTATGTATTGTTAAATCAATCGATTATATTATAGCTTCTTCTTCTTCTTCTTCTTCTTCTTCTTCTTCCGGACCTGCTGGCCTTGTGCTAAGCTTTGAAACCATTATTGTTATGGTTATAATCATTATTATAGCATGGCTTAGTGATTTCAATTCCTGACGCGTGGTACGCAATGTAGCTGTTCAGACGACGTCGATTTGATGGAGAGAGTGAGTTAAAATGAAGCACAAACATTTGATCACTTTAAACAAATCATTTGTACACATCGTTTGCCAGGGGTATCATGCAGAGAACAAAAAACAACGGAGATAGGCTATCACCCAGGATAACCCCTCTTCTGCTACCCAGGGTGCTCATGCTTTTTCCGTAAGATATCAGTTCAGTTTTTAATCGCACCACTCTTCTCTTCAGGAAACAGGTTACATTCCTCGCAATTCCAAACAGATTCAAGCACTCGATGATCTACGAATGTGGAACCATATCTATTTCTTCACTACCCACAAGGGGCTAAACACAGAGAGGACAAACAAGGACAGACAAACGGATTAAGTTGATTATATCGACCCCAGTGCGTAACTGGTACTTATTTATCCGACCCCGAAAGGATGAAAGGCAAAGTCGACCTCGGCGGAATTTGAACTCAGAACGTAACGGCAGACGAAATACGGCTACGCATTTCGCCCGGCGTGCTAACGTTTCTGCTAGTTCGTCGCCCTATGATATGTGGAACCATATTATAAACTTTGCGATATTATTATTATTGTTGTTGTTGTTGTTGTTGTTGTTGTTTTTATTATTATTACGAAAATTTTTGTCCGACCTCAGTGTGCGATGATGACACTAGTGACTTGCGCAGACATGGCTAGAGGCTTGGCTTGGCTTGGCTACGTGATTAAGAAGCTTGCTTTCTTGCAACGTGGTTTCGGGTTCAGTTCTACTGCGCAGCATCTTGGGCAAATGTTTTCTACTATAGCCCCCGGTCGACTAAGGCCTCGTAAGTAGATTTGGTACTCAGAGATAGAAACTCTGTGGAAGACTGTGGTGTGTGTGTGTGTATATATGTATATGCGCGCGCACATACACGCGCGCGCAAACACACACACATATGCATGTATGTATGTATGTATGTATGTATGTATGTATGTATGTATGTATGTATGTTTCTCTCCTTGTTTTTTTCTGTGTATCTTTCTGTCGAAGAGCGTAGGCTCGAAACGTAAAATACTTTTTCTATTCCTGAGCGCTATACTAATACATTTGTTTGTTTGTACTCCACCTGCCTTCGTCTTTTGTTTATTTTCGTAAACTTTCCCTTTATGTATGTATGTATGTATGTATGTATGTATGTATGTTGTATGTATGTATGTATATATGTATAAGTGTGTGTGTGTTTGTAAGAGGGAGAGAGAGAGTGTGTGTGCGTGCCTTTATCTTAGATTTTGTTCACCTCACCATCGCTTGTTTACGTACCAGTATACTAGCTGTTAGGCAAAAGAGATCGATGGAATAGGTATCTGAGTTATTTGTTCAACTAAATCTCTCAAGGCGGTGCCCTAGCATGACCGCAGTCCAATGATTGAAACAAGTAAAAGATTAAAGATATTTAACCTGGTGATATCACTCACTCACTTTCTCTCACTCACTCACTCACTTTCTCTCTCACTCACTCTCTCACTCTCTCACTCACTCTCTCACGCTCTTTCTCTCTCTCTTTCTGTATCTATCTATTTATCTTTGTCTGTCTGTCTCTCTATCACTCTTTAACTCTGTCTCTCTCCCTCTCTATTTATCTATCTATCTATCTATCTATCTATCTATCTATCTATCTATCTATCTATCTATCTATCTATCTATCTATCTATCTATCTATCTATTTATCTATCTATCTATCTTTGTCTGCCTGTCCCTCTCTCTCATTCTCTCTATCTATCTATTTTTGTCTGCCCCTCTCTCTCACTCTCTAACTCTCTATTTATCTTTGTCTATCCCTCTCTCTCCCTCTTTCTCCCTCCCCCCCTCTCTCTCCCTCTCTCCCTCTCTCCCTCTCCCCTTCTCTCTCTCTCTCAATGAATAAAACTACTTTCAACTTCATAATTTCTATTGATTTCTTGCATTATAAAAAAGGCAGCCGAAGATATTGCATAGTGATCGATATAGTTGATTGACTTGACTCCAGTATACATCTTGTACTTATTTCAACTTTGTAGAATTCACACTTCTTTCAAAATTCGGTTATTCTGAAATTTCTGCTGTGAAGGAAAAGCAAATAAGAATATGAACATTATCATTAAGTTATCGACTTTCAGTTAAACAGCATTTCTCTATATTTGTCGTGTGAATTCTTTGTTTAAGTAATAGATAAATAATCTTTGTGTTATTATTTTTAATCACTTTTAGAAGAAGTGATCGAACAGAATCAATAGATGACCGGAAAAAATGTCTTGCAGTATTTGTTCTAATTCCTTACATTCTAAGTTCAAATATTGCCGCGGTCAACTTTCGGAGGCGATAAATTAAGTACCAGTTGAGTACTAGGGTCAATAAAATCGGCTTAGGCCCTACCCCAAAATTTCAGGCTTTGTGCCCATAGTAAAAAAAGATCATCATTATTATTATTATTATTATTATCATTATTATTATCATTATTATTATTATTATTATTCTATGTTTGACTTTTGCTTTATGTCTGTAATAGCTGGCTCCAAGTCTCACCCAAAGACCTCAAGAGACAACAGGTTGGAAGTTCTGTGCCATATATTTGGGGGGTTTCTTTTGGTGTTGTACTAGTGAATGTCTAATACATAACAAAAATTAAAATAAATAAATTTAAAAAAATAAAATAAAAATAAGAATTAAAAAAAAAGTTTGTTTTAAACCTTGGGATTACATAGAGAGTATTTTGCGTAGGATATGAGCATTATTATTATTATTATAAGTAGTAGTAGTAGTAGTAGTAAGCCAGCGAGATGGCAGAATCGTTTGCACGTCGGGCACAACGGGGTCGACTTTGCCTATCATTCCTTTGGAGTCGATTAAATAAGTACCAGTTACACGCTGGGGTCGATGTAATGGACGTAATCTCTTCCTCCAAGCTGCCCTTGTAAAAATTTGAAATAATGATTATTATTATTATTATTATTATTGTTGTTGTTGTTGTTGTTGCTATTATTATTATTATTATTATTATTATTATTATTATTATTATTATTATTAAGGCGGTGAGCTGGCAGAAACATTAGCACGCCGGGCGAAATGCTCAGCGGTATTTCATCTGCCGTTACGTTCTATGTTCAAATTCCGCCGAGATCGACTTTGCCTTTTATCCTTTCGGGGTCGATAAATTAAGTACCAGTTACGCACTGGGGTCGATATAATCGACTTAATCCCTTTGTCTGTCCTTGTTTGTCCCTTCTGTGTTTAGCCCCTTGTGGGTAGTAAAGAAATAGGTATGTCGCCTGTCTTTACATTCTGAGTTCAAATTCCACCGAGGTCGACTTTGCCTTTCATCCTTTTAGGGTCGATAAATTAAGTGTCAGTGAAACACTGGGATTGATGTAATCGACAAGTCCCCTACATCTTTTCCAGCTGGCTATCGACGCACAACTGAGTCCATGTACCTCGAACAATAACGCAATTGTGCAGCGAGAAATAAGTAGTAACAGAACTACTGTGTTACTATCTTTTTTAGTCTCAAGAAAACATCTTTTCCAGTTGGCTATCGATGCACAATTGCGTCATTGTTCGAGGTACATGGACTCAGTTGTGTGTCGATAGCCAGCTGGAAAAGATGTATCCCTGGGGCTAAAAAAGATAGTACACCGTTTTAATCAGGACTGCCACTTTACGTTGGCAAATAGACTTTACCCTTACTATATATATATACACGGTGAAAATATTGTCAATTTCCCTAAACAGGGACACAATTCAATTTTTAAACAATAACCAAAGCTCCTTCTCCCAAAGGGGGAGGGTTACAGTTTACAATTATTTAACAAATGCAACACAACAATGTTTCCTTTACGATGAACCAACAAACGTGATAACAATAGTTAAACAGTAATAATAATAACAAACCTTACGATGAATCAGAAAGCAGTAAGCAGTTGAAGCTTTAGTCCTTTATGTATAAGAAATAAACCAACAGCAGTACTCTGTAGAAGCGGCTGTTCAAGAAAACAGATATTACATACAGCCAAACTTCATATAGATACTAAATGCTAGCTAATTAGCAGATAATCTAATGTAAAAGCACAGCTCCATCTGGACTATTCCATTTCTGCACGCTAATTTTATTTTCAATTTATTCCCATTCATGTGAAACCACTTATTCAAGTTCAAGTCATTGATGCAATTTTATACCAATTGCTATTTTTACTTTTGTTATGTTACGATTATATTATACTTTAGTTTGGTTTTAATTATTACTTACTACATATAATTCAATTGCTATTATTATTTTCATTGTTAAAGTGAAAGTATCTGACATAAAATAGAGAAATGTTTTTGTTTCACTTTTAACACGTAATACTGAAATAGTGGAGAAGATATGATATTGCTATGGGCTCGCTCTAGGCAAGAAGTTGAACATTTTTTCCCATGAAACTACATGGACCCTAAGTAAGGCATGTGTAAAATTTGAATGAAATTGGTTGTGTAGTTCTCAAGTTTTAGGGAAACACACAGACAGACAGACACACATTCTCAGTTTTATATATATAAAGATTAATCAACGAAGAAGAATAAGTTAAGCCTACAATCACGGAATTTGAGCAATCAAAATGTTATGATATTAACACATTAACTGTCCTTTTAATTCCCACAATCTTATGAAGTTATTTTAAGAAAGGTAAAATATGAAGAGGATCAGTGTTCCAGGCTCGCCCTAGGCAAAAAGTTAAATTTTGCCGATGACACTCCCCGGACCCTAAGTAAGGCATGTGTAAAATTTGAATGAAATTGGTTGCGTAGTTCTCAAGTTTTAGGGAAACACACAGACAGACAGACACACATTCTCAGTTTTATATATATATATATATGTATATATATATAAAACAATAATACTTCGATTAAAGCGACAAACCTTAACAACTGACTGAAAAATGATAACCTTACCAGGCTAGAATCGAACCCACGTATCAACGCTAACATGGCTCCATACGCATCTGATTGAGCCAAACGCTCACCCATCAATTTCAGTCAAATTTAATATACAGATACTCTACAGTCGAGTATTATATCATATAATATTTGTAAACAAACCCTTAGGCTTGACAAGTTACGGAGAAAAAGCGACTACGAAAGCCTTTTTTTTATACAATATGATAATATATCATACTAATATATATACTCCGATAAAAGCGACAAATCTAAACAATTGATTGAAAAATTATGAGTTTACCAGGATAGAATCGAACCCATATATCAACGCTAACATGGCTTCATGCGCACTCAATTGGTCCAAACGCTCACTCATATATTATTATATAGTTATTGTATAAAAAAGACGTTCGTAGTCGCTTTTTCCCCATAACTTATTAAGCCTCCGGTATTTCTTTACAAATATTACTAGACATTAAATCTATACAATAAATTTGACTGGGATTGATGGGTGAGCGTCTGGCTCAATCGGATGTGCTTGGAGCTATGTTAGCGTTGATATATGGGTTTGATTCTTGCCTGGTAAGCTCATCATTTTTCAGTCAATTGTTAAGATTTGTCGCTTTAATCGGGTTGTATATATTATGCTATATTATTATTTAGTTATCTATATATATTAAACCGAGGGTGTGTGTGTGTGTGGTGTGTGTGTGTAAACCTGCAGACTTCTGGTGTTCGCAACTGATTTTCTCCAAACTGGGAACATACATTACTTATGTTCCAGAGATGATTTTAGACTCTCAAAATTTTTCATATGGTGAGTTAAGGGGCCTTTTGGGACAGAAAACACCCTTTCCTGGGTAAACAACACGAACGATCGCATAACTTGGTTGCTTTGTTGGTTCAAGGAACATTACTCTTGAACCTCTTTATATATCTGTATATATAAAACTGGGGATGTGTGTGTTTATGCGTCTACTCTGTAGTAGGACTGAACTCGAAGCCATGTAGCTTCAAAGTGAGTTTCTTAACCATACAGCCATACCTGCGCCTATATGTAAATTTCTGTAAATTTACTTTTAAATGATTTAGATTTTAGATTGTCTTACACAAGGAGGAGCGGAGGAAGTGTAGTAACTTCATAGGTCGTGTCTGCTTGTTGGCTGTGTGTAAAATCATAAACCACACACACGAACAATGAACAAAAGCTTTATTTACTGCACATAGTGCTTTCTATGTTGGTCTTTGGATGAAAAGTGAAACCAATAATTGGAACACACTGGGGGAGACAAACTCTGGGGTCTATGATGAAATAGCTGATATGTATCGATCTGTGACAAGGGGGCAATATCGTTACAACTGGGGAAATATCGTGCTAAATCCATGATGGCAAATCTGTGTCTTCAATCTGCATGGTAGGTGAATGGAAAAAATAAGCAGGGAGTTGTTAAAGCAACTGCCTCGTTCAAAAGCCAGCTTTTATAGGACTCATTACAAAGTTCTAGAAACGTGAATCATGTGATGGCTTAACGCTCAATGATCAGTTAATCGGTTAATCACGTGAAACAATAATGATCTCAGCGTTGCATCCGCATGGATGTCCAGCGATTCGGTTTCGAATCTGCTATAGACCTATGAAATTTTCCGTTGACCATCAAAACTTTGGTATGGCCAAAGTTTTAATGGAGTGAAGCAGGAGTCCACATTGTCCTAAATCATGTTGTTCATTAGATTGGATTACAGTTTTAGTTTCCAATCGGCCCGAATTTTTGAACCGGTTTCGATACGCCCTGAAATCAAAAACCGCCAAGGTCAATCTAACCTTTAATACTTCTCTCAAATTTACTGGCTTTGTGCTTAAAATCAAAAGTAATTATTAAATTCTCACGAGAAAGATATCGGGTTTAAACAATTACTCTGTAAAATAGCTTTCGCTCTATGAGGTTATGAGCTCACTTGCAAGTTGAATTTGTGATATAATTTCACCTCCATCTTGTTGCTAGCCACCTCATTTATGACACTAAATCCCTCAGGAAATGCATGAATGGTACCAAATTTCATTTTCTGAAGTCAATAATCTATAATATCATTCAGCTTCCGTTTCTGCATTTAATCCTATAATTATGAAACGAAATCGAGGACATGAATTATACATTCAACATATTGTATATTATTTAGAAGACAGCTGACTGATAAACTATGAAACAAAATCGATGACATAATTTATTTCAGACACAACATTTATATTATTTACGTTATTGGGAAGACAATTGACTGGTGTATAAATATTTTAGATTAAAACACATACAAACATGAACACACAAACACACACACACATACACACACACATACGTACACATACAAATACACACACACACACAACAACACACACACACACACACAACACACACACACACACACACACACACATACATACATACATACATACATATATATATATATATATATATATATATATATATATATAATATATATATATTATGATATGTAGAAAAATACAAACTGATATATATATATATATATATATATATATATATATATATATATATAATATATATATATATATGGAGGCGCAATAGCCCAGTGGTTAGGGCAGCTTGAGCAACTAAACGCAAAACGCTTGCACAGGGTCCTAATACCATCAGAACTCATACCTTTGTACAAAAAGTTCAAGAAGTAATCGATAAAACCCTGGAAAGTCAATCAGAGCCATTGTAAAGGACTTCGTGGTTTCAGAATGCACCACCGGAAGAACTGTGCCAGAGGACATCCGGTACAAGTCGTATGAGATACGGAAGGATAAATCTATATCGGATGTGGCAAGAGAGTTAAATAAGTTAAAACACCAAGAGGCTGAAATACTTTGTTTTTCTCCGATGAGAAAGACTTCGATCAGGACCAAAAGGTAAACCGAAAAAACGACAGATGGTTATGGAAAGACCCGAATAAGGTTCCAATGGTCAAGTATACTAAATTCCCAGCAACTGTGATGGTTTTGGGAGTTGTCAGCAGCTAGAGAGATGTCAACCTCCTTACTTATTCTCACAGCATTTAAAACCCATTGCTGCTGTCTACTCAGAAATGTTGGAGAAAGTTGAGACTCTACATAGACAGAGTACGCAATGGAAGACTATATGTCTTCCAACAAGGCTCTGCGCCGTTTCATAAGGCTAAGACAACCTAAGAATGGTTGCGTGCCAATCTCCCTGATCTTGTTCTCCCAGACACATGGTCTCCTGGCTCACCAGACCTCAATCCACTGGACTATTACGTATGGGGCGTAATTAAGAGAGAGCCCAATCAATAACCCCATCATGCCATATAATCTCTCAAGTACACCATAACCACTATGTCCAAAATTGATAAGGATCATCTAATTTGAGCATGTTAACACTTTCGACCCCGTATTGAAGCAGCCATTGATGCTAACGATGGATTCATTGAATAGATGTGATAAAACGATTCTCAAGATTATTTGTACAAATTTCTTTTCAAATCAAGTTTTTCTTTGATGAGTAATGCGTCATTTTTCTAAATTCATACAAATGACCTCAAAAAAACTGACACACCCAACATTGCGATCGTGCTGGAGCACCACTTTGAATGGTTTGGTGATATTGATCCTAGAACTTAATTCTAGGATTAGTCGAGGATATCGATCCCAGAATATATGTATGTATGTGTGTTTGTGTGTCTGTGTTTGTTCCCCTAGCATTGCTTGACAACCGATGCTGGTGTGTTTACGTCCCCGTCATTAGCGGTTCGGCAAAAAGAGACCGATAGAATAAGTACTGGGCTTACAAAAAGAATAAGACCCGGGATAGAGTTATTCGACTAAAGGCGGTGCTCCAGCATGGCCGCAGTCAAATGACTGAAACAAGTAAAAGAGTAAAAGAGAGTAAAGAGTAAGTACCCAATGAAACAATTCCAACAAGACAAGCATGAGATTTATATGACCTTCGTAATCTAAACAAAACAAAGAGAAAAAATAAAGGATTTGTAGTGAGATATAAAATGGCGTGAGAGAAATCTTAAATTCAAGTATTTATCCTTCTTTTATTTTTCACTTGTTTCAGTCTTTAGTTCGCGGTCATGCTGGAGCACCGCCTTGTAGAATTTTTCGTCGAATGAATTGATCCCAGTACCTTATTTTTTTAAAGTTCGGTCACGGCTTTCTATCGATCTTGTTTGCCGAGTCGCTAGGCTACGGGGACGTAAACACAACATCACCGGTTTTGTGTTTACACACACACATACACACACACAATATGTGAGAGGCTTCTTTTAGTTTCCGTCTACCAAATCCATTCACAAGGTTTTAATCGACTCAAGGCTATAGTACAGAGATTCCCAACCTATATATATGTATATGTGTGTGTGTGAAATTTTGAATTAGTTAACGGACCCCCAGTACTACTTTTGCGGACCCCAGGTTGGGAACCTACTGCTATAGTAGAAGACAAATGCCCAAGGTGCTATGCAGTGAGATTGAACCTGGAACCGTGTAGTTGGAAAACAAACCTCTTATCACACAACCATGCCTAAGATTTCAAATTATAAATATATCAGTAATGTATTTGACTGAGGAGTGATCTGAGACCACGTGTAGAAACTTAGACAATCACAGCGTGGAAGACAAACACTGATTTCAGATTTTGGCACAATGTCAGCAATTTCAGAGGAGGCGATAAGTCGATGACATCGACCCCAATGCTCAACTGGTACTTATATTATCGACCCAGAAAGAATGAAAGGCAAAGTCGATCCCTGCGTCATATGAGTCAGAACGTTGCAAGAAGTACCTATTTCTTTACTACCCACAAGGGACTAAACAAAGAGGGGACAAACAAGGACAGACAGACGGATTAAGTCGATTATATTGACCCCAGTGCATAACTGGTACTTAATTTATCGACCCCGAAAGGATGAAAGGCAAAGTCGACCTCGGCGGAATTTGAACTCAGAACGTAGCGGCAGACGAAATACCTATTTCTTTACTACCCACAAGGGGCTAAACACAGAAGGGACAAACAAGGACAGACAAACGGATTAAGTCGATTACATCGACCCCAGTGCGTAACTGGTACTTAATTGATCGACCCCGAAAGGGTGAAAAGCAAAGTCGGCCTCGGCTGAATTTGAACTCAGAACGTAACGGCAGACGAAATACGGTTACGCATTTCGCCCGGCGTGTTAACCTTTCTGCCAGCTGGTTGGCTGCGTGGACGGCAAACATTAACCATTCAAAAACACAGACTGTTAACTTCACGTAAACATTTATTATTCAGTGTCAAATTACAAATGCATTTCGTGATTTCGCATTGCTTAATCTCATTCGATCCCACTTGTTAAATATGCAATGTGTATTGCTGCAGTCTTTGTTTTCTTTCTTTTTTTTCCTAATTATTTCATTTGAATCAGAGAGGTAATTGAAAAAAACCATGTGAGTTCATTAATATCCGACTCCATTTTGATGTGATGGTGATAGAATTGGCTGCAATAAATTCTATGGTTCAGGCTCTTGTAAGAGTATTTTAAAACCAGTTCACGAAGCGTGACAAATTAATGAAGCAATGCAACGTAACGAAACACTTTTTTTTGGTTTGTTTTATTTCTTTCAGGTTTTTGTTGTTATGTTCTTGTTGCTTACAGCAAAGCTCCGTAATTATGGAGAACCGATAGTTGTTCACTACTAGATTGAATGCCATTTAGTAGTTAAATGATTTATTTGGTTCTGGTCGGAGATCAGTAAGAGTGATTAAATACAAACCATCAATCACTTCATACAATAAATAGTCTATCGTTGTAGCGCAGTGGTTTTCAATTGGGGTCCACATGACTTTTGCGGATCCATATAAGATTTTGTTATTAAAATTTATGTGCAATAAATTAGATATACTCCAACAATACTCAATATTTTAACAATTTTTAAAAAATACAACTCCTAATAATATTTCATTCTAAAAATATAATAGGATTTTTTAAACACAGAATTGATATAAGAGTCCACCTGAGTAAAATAGAAATCAAAAGGGTCTACAGGTAAAAAAAAAAAAAATGGTTGAGAACCATTGCTCTATGGGATGGGTTAGCTGTGATTGCTATTTATGTAGTTTATCGGACGTTCATAAAGTGTAACTACATCATGTTAAAATTTCCTTCAGATGTAGAAACGAGAGAGACAGAGATAGATAGATAGATGATAGATAGATAGATAGATAGATAGATAGATAGATAGATAGATAGATAGATAGATAGATAGATAGATAGATAGATAGATAGAGAGGGAGTGAGAGAGAAAGAAAGAAAGAGGGGAGGAGGAAGACGATGAGGAAGAGAGAGAAAAAAAGAGTCCTCGGTACGTCTATAAAACTGTGCCTATTCGATCGAAGCTGTTGATTTTCTTAGTCGACAAAAAAAAAATAAATAAAAATGGTTCGCACATAGTAAGTGACTCCGAGAAGTGACGGAATATATCATCAGATACAAGGCGGCGAGTTGGCATAATCGTTAGCACGTCGGGCAAAATGCTTAGCGGTATTTCCTCTGCCGCTACGTTCTGAGTTCAAATTCCGCCGGGGTCGACTTTGCCTTTCATCCTTTCGGGGTCGATTAATTAAGTACCAGTAACGCACAGGGGTCGATATAATCGACTTAATCCGTTTGTCTGTCCTTGTTCGTCTCCTCTGTGTTTAGCATCTTGTGGGTAGTAAAGAAATAGGTATTTCGTCTGCTGTTACGTTCTGAGTTCAAATTCCGCCGAGGTCGACCTTGCCTTTCATCCTTTCATGGTCGATAAATTAAGTACCAGTTACGCACTGGGGTCGATGTAATCGACTTAATCCCGTTGTCTGTCCTTGTTTGTCCCCTCTCTGTTTAGCCCCTAGTGGGCAGCAAAGAACTAAGAAACGTTAGCACATCGGGCGGTATTTCATCTGTGTTTACGTTCTGAGTTCAAATTCCGCCGAGGTCGACCTTGCCTTTCATCCTTTCGTGGTCGATAAATTAAGTGCTAGTTGCCTACTGGGGTCGATCTAATCGACTGGCCCACTCCCCCCAGAAACTTCGAACCTTGTGCTTGGAGTAGAAAGGAATATATCATCAGATACGAGCTACATGTCATCTACTCTCTAATTAGCATTTCGCCTGGGGTAATAGTTTCATGTATCATCTACACACATACACACACACACACACACACACATAAACACACACACATATATACACGCACACATACACGCATGCATATACACGTACATGCACATTTGTATCTATCTATCCGCTCAGTCGAAGTCGACTCTCGGTTACTCGTTGGATCAGTGTCCTCCAGTCAGTTCTATCCTGGGCCGCTTCTTTCAGACTGGCTATGTCCATCCCGGTATCACTCTTGATGGTGTCAAGCCAGCGGGTTCTTGGTCGGCCTCTTCCTCTCTTGCCACTGACCATTCCGAGCAGGGATTTCCTCCGCATAGCACATTTGTATGCATATACATAAAGGTATGTGTGTGTGATCGTGAGCATGTATGTGTGTGTGTGTGTGTGTGTGTGTGTGTGTGTGTGTGTGTACATGTGTGCACGCGCGTGCGTGCGTTTTGACAGGAAACTGTTCGGTAACTTGAAAAGGCTGTTACGAAACTAAATTCATAAAACTATATAATACACACACACACACACACACACACACACACACACACACACACATACACACACACACACACACACACACACACACACATACAAACACACATATATACATATATAGCTTTTACTTTTCACTTACTTCAGCCATTAGCGTGCGGCCGTGCTGGAGCACCGCCTTGAAGCATTTTTAGTCGAACAAATTGATCCCAGTACTTATTATCTTTTTGTGAAGCCTGGTACTTATTCCATCGGTTCTTATGCCAAGCCGCTAGGCCACGGGGACTTAAACACACCAACACCGGTTGTCGGATACAATGAAGCATACACGCACACACATGTACGCACGTTTAAAAACCAAAAATACTTTCTTGCCAATCCAATATATATATATATATATATATATATATATATATATGATGATATATATATAGGGAGAATTCACGAAAAAAACAAAAGGCGAAGACAGGTGGTGTAGAAAACAAACAGATGTATTAGTATAACGCTTCGGAATTGAAAAAGTCTTTAACGTTTCGAGCCTACGCTCTTCCACAGAAAGGAACACAGAAAAAAAACAAGGAGAGAAAAAAATGTATGTAATGGCTACCGATCTATCATGGCAAAGATATATATATATATATCTACGAAGGCTTCTTCCAGTTTCCACCTAACAAATTCGCTCATAAGGCTTTGGTTGACCCGAGTCTATAGTGGAAGACACTTGCTCAAGGTGCCAAGCAGTGGGACTGAACCCGGAGCCATGTGGTTAGGAAGCAAACTTCTTACCACACAGTCACGCCTACTCATATATAAATGTGTGTGTGTGTGTGTGTGTGTGTGTGTGTGTTAAACAGAATATCTATTCTCTACATTATTGTTATTGAACCAAGATACCGAGACTTTTTAGTTTATTATCAGTAATATATATTTAATATATGTGCTGCTTATTTTAAATTTTATTCTACTTAGATTTGAAAACTACAAATGAGATTACCGAGAGAGCACAGAAACGGAAAAGATTGTTTAATATTAGGAGGGAACTAATAACGTCTTTTATAAACATCCAAGACCATTTTAAAATAGTAGTGAATAAGGCATTTAATAAGAAAAATACTGTGGTAATTCCTGAACCACGTGACGAACTGGAAATGGATACGCATGAAATATCTGTTGAAAAAATAGTCAAAGCTATTGAGCAATTGCGAACGGAAAAGCTTCTAGATTAAACAGAATTGCAATAAAAATGCTAAACACAAATAACCATATACTTGCAAAAACATTATTGAAGCTGTTTCGTAATATATCATATATTAAACAATTCCCTGAAGGCTGGAAGATCGGTATAGACATTAGAAATACGAATATAAAGATCTGAGATTGTGTGACAGCTGAGGGATTATAAAACCCTGGGCAATATAGTGCTTGAAGTGTTCAGTTTGGTGGTATTGAGGAGGAGGATTCAAACTCCATTGGAAAATATACTAAAAGATGAAGAAGCAGCTTCTGGCGATCGACAGGTTTTTTATATTTTTTGATATCCAGCCATATTTTTCTTTGATATATTATACAATAGCGTTTTGAATTCAGGTAGCTTCTGATATTGGTTCATAAAGCCTTTGATATTGCTTTGACAATGGCTATTATCGACTTTGAAAAGGCTTCCGATAGGGTTACAGCTTGGAAGATACGATGTTGCTATGGTTTGCTGAAAAATATGTCAGTCATGTAATACGTGTAATGTATCAAGGAAGAAAAATGTCGTGTAATCTATACGGTCAACTCTCAATTACAATTGAATGTGGGAGTGAAATATTTGCAGGTTGGTTCGATACATAACGAATATGAATCTGAACAAACCAATAAAGATATAGTTTTATACCGTAAGTACGAGATCATAAGCATATTATAACATGTTGGCAGTTTACAAGAGTAAAAATATCAAGACTATGCTCAGTTTTTATTATGATATCTTTTTGCCTCCATAACATCATCAATAGCGTCAGGAAGGCTTTGAACCAGATTTTTGCAAAAATTATGGATTACCTTCCGTGTTCAGACCTGCAATATCTGCTTTTGTAAAATCAATATTGGTGGAGCATTAAAAGCTGCTATTTTCTTTTTTTATAATTCTTTGCATTTTCTATGGGGTTCAAGTCAGGAGTTAATCCTGGCGATTTACTCACTGAAGTAAAATCATTGGCTGTAAACCTGTAAACCTGTAAACCTGTCTTTCATGCAGAGTTCTGTTGCAATAAAGAGTTGTTGTAGAAGATCATACGAGTTAGCAACTTCTGAATATCCAGATGATTTTAGAGTTTGTTTGCACCCTTAAGGCAATATCCAAATACTGACAATTTACTTTGGCCCCACTCCCTTATCATAATAGACGGGCATTTCATAAACCTTACAAGTGTACACCCAGAATTGTATCTGGAGTTTAATGGACGAAAAATTAAAGGTGCAATAGATGCAAATTGCTTCTTGTGTGTTTCGTCATTAAACTTGATTTTAAGTCAGTCCTACTTGGTCTAATTTTCATGATCTCTGTAAAATTCAAGATGACCTAGAATGTTTTATCACGAGAGCCTGGGCTCCTTCACCCACCCACTTGATATCTTGCAACTAGTTGAGATATTTCTGCAATCAACCAGCGTTTTATCATCATAGTCTACATTTTACCGTTGCTTACAGCTATCATTGTGTGGCACGATCATTCTGATGCTGTCTGCTTGATATACCAAATTATTTGTATCTGGTGTATGACGAAACGTGAAAGCGAGTGGCTTGGTGCTAAGATGTGACACTCGCGATTATGAAATTGTGTTTTTGATTCCTGGGCCAGAAGATGTGTTGTGTTTTTGAGAAAAAAAAACTCGTTTCGTGTTGCTCCAACAAAATGAATTCCAGCAATAGCTGAGAAGTTAACCTTGCGACATATTGGCGTCCTGTTCGGTGGAGAGACCCATAATTTCTACCCCTTTTGCACCATGGAAACCGGGTTAAATTCCGATCTTATGAATCCTAGGGATCATTACAATTCTGAACGTATGAGTATAACGGAATCGAAACAAAGCTTCAAAGATAGTAACGACAGATTCATTTAGTTGTGTTGATATCTTCCTAAAATTAAGTCTGTTGCCACATCAAGCCACAATTTAAGTCCATTATTTCTCTTTTTTAGCTGACAGTTCCATAAATTTTTAAAAAAAGGGACTGTGTGGTAAGTAGCTTACTTACCAACCACATGGTTCCGGGTTCATTCCCACTGCGTGGCACCTTGGGCAAGTGTCTTCTACTATAGCCTCAGGACGACCAAAGCCTTGTGAGTGGATTTGGTAGATGGAAACTGAAAGAAGCCCGTTGTATATATGTATATATATATATATGTGTGTGTGTGTGTGTGTGTGTGTGTGTGTGTGTTTGTATGTCCGTGTTTGTCCCCCCAGCATCGCTTGACAACCGATAGTGGTGTGTTTACGTCCCCATAACTTAGCGGTTCGGCAAAAGTGACCGATAGAATAAGTACTAAGCTTACAAAGTACTAAGCTTAGTCGATTTGCTCGACTAAAGGCGGTGCTCCAGCATGGCCGCAATCAAATGATTGAAAAATTAAAAGAGTTTTAAAAAGTTAAATGTCTCCTTCTCGGGCCATGCCAGACTCATGAGGGCCGGTTCCCCGGTTTTAATGGCAAATATATTCCCCACCTGGACGGGACGCCGGTTCGTCGCAGGGATTCTCATTTTTACCAGCTAAGTGGAATGGAGCAAAGTGAAATGAAGTGTTTTGCTCAAGAACACAATGCATCACCCAGAGCAGGAATCGAAACCCCAATCTTACAATCATGAGTCCACCACCCCTAACCACTAAGCCACGCGCCTCCACTTCCATAAGTTTATAAGACATCAATATAACTTGCAATATAAGACATGTCAAATACAAGACGAAATCATGAATTACTATTTCATCATTCATATATCATAATGCATAAATCAAGGTTGTTATTCATAAATATCAAGTGGATGATTTAGTTGCATATGAAAGTATCTTTTTAGCTTTTATATTTTACCTGTTTCAGTTATTAAATCGCGGCCATGCTGGGGCACCGCCTTGAATTTTTAGTCACATGAATCGACCCTAGTATTTATATTTAAAGCCAGATACTTATTTTATTGGAGACGTAAACACACCAACACCGGTTGTCAAGTGGTGATAGGTGGGGGGGACAAACACACTCGCACATATATACGACGGGCTTCTTTCAGATTCCGTCTACAAATCCACTCACAAGAGAGCAGAGGCACGGTCCACGGAACGTGCTCTGGTAAGGGCTGTGTGGATAGTGGTGAGGGGATATCCTCGAAGGATAAAGTGGCGAGCCATGTGCTGAGGCTGAGTCTCAAAGTCGTGGTTGTCACTGCAGAGCCTGCGCAGACGGATGGAGAGATTGGTGTGGGTAGGGTGAGAGGAGAAGTTGAGGTATGAGTGTGAGTCAGTTTGTAGTGGATGGAAGTAGTGAGAGCAGAGTGGTGTATGTTAACCGAAATGTCGAGAAATGTGACGGAAGTGCTGGAAATAGTGCAGAATTCGAGGGCAAAATGGAAGGATTGGACAAAAGAGAGGAAGGAGTCTAGTTGTTCGCGGGAAAATGAGGTCGCACCGATACAGTCATCAACATAATGACCGTATAGTTCGAGAATCGTGAGAATATTTAGACCTCAACGTAGCCAACGAACAAGTTCGCATAGTTGGGGCCCGTTTTCGTTCCGATGATCACTCCCGAGATCTGCTAGTAAAAATAACCCGCGAACGAGAAGCAGTTGGGGGAGAGAACAAGTTCTGCCAGACGAAGAAGTGTGGAGGTGTCAGATATGGGGTTGGGTCGAAGGTCTACGAAATGTTTGAGTGCAAGAAGTCCGTTGTCTGCAATCACCGTATATAGACTCTTGATATCAAGAGTGAAGAGAAGTTTAGAGGGGTCAGGAGGAAAGGGAAAAGAGTTGAAGAGACGGGGAGCACGGTTAGTGTCGTGGATGTAGAAGGGGAGAGAAGTCACTAGGGGACAAGGACACGGTCGAGATATTTTGTGATCAATTCCGTGGAGCAATTACAGGCGGAGACGATGCGACGTCCAGGGTTGTTGGGTTTGTGAATTTTTGGAAGGAAGTAAATGATGCGAGTGCGTGTAGTGCGGACAATGAGGTTGGAGGCGGTGGGATGGAAACGGAAGGAGGAGATGAGGTCATGGCTGGTGGAGGACACAGTCTGTTGGTAGTTAGGCGTGGGGTTGAAGTTGGCGGAGAGCTTCAGCCTAGTTGAGGTCTGCGCGACGCACCACCACGGCTCCATCCTTGTCAGCCGGTTTTATGATGATGTCTTTGCGGCTTCGGAGAAATCGTAGGGCTGAGAGTTCGACCGGGGAGATGCTAAAATATCGGGGACGCCTGCGAAAGTTAAACCGTCCCACAACAC